>NC_141029.1:45320000-45620000 GCF_052040795.2 Danio rerio | reverse complement strand
AAAATATGCACGGCCGTGTGATTTGCATGCTTATATTGTGAGATACCTGCGATTCTCAATGCATTCATTCGCTCCATTTGTTTCATTCAGACTGCAGCTGACCTCAGGACCTCATGAATACCTGATTGATGGCCTTTTACGTCAGCCATGAATTATATGAAGAAAAGATAAGTTTGATAGTCCTCTTGAAAATTCAGCCTCTACATCGGCTTTTCTACCAGTTCAAGTAAGAATGCGTTTGACTAGTTGGTTAACAAGACATAGATTCAGTCAGGGTAAAGAACAGGTCATAGTACAGAATCTTCCCTTCTTAGGGTATTAAATGCTATTTTATTTGACATTGACAATGGGATTTATCTTGTCTTGTCTATATGCTTGGTTCACACCAAATGTGGAGCACTGCGTCCCTTGCTTTTGTTTACTCGCAGGGTATTTTACCATATTTTCCACTCAAAATGAATTATTTGAGTGTGTGCAGAAGATGCAATTGAGTCACCCACAGCAAATGCATTAAGCACACAGCATCATCCATCTCATCTAGGAGAAATTTGCCTACACTGAAAAAAAAAATCACTGCCTTATTTTTTTTAATAAGTAAAAGTAACAAAAAATGTTGTAATGACTTTTTGTTTTATACAAAAAGTGCAAATGCAACGGCACAAACAAATACTGATTCGTAAAGTTCTTACTGTAGTATTTCTCACAAACGCTACATGAGACCTTCTTCCTTTAAGTCTGTCTGTTGTCTGACGCAGCCGAGGGAGGAGATTAAAGCACGCAGGAAGACACGTAGAAACAGTATGCAGGGTGGACTCGTCTTAAAGGCGCAGTACGACAAAACCACCCCTTGGTGGAAATATGTAT
Organism: Danio rerio; assembly: GCF_052040795.2. Classification (NCBI taxonomy): domain Eukaryota; kingdom Metazoa; phylum Chordata; class Actinopteri; order Cypriniformes; family Danionidae; genus Danio; species Danio rerio. The sequence goes on along the minus strand of NC_141029.1, from coordinate 45,619,136 downwards.
AAAACAGGATCTTGTAAAAGGTATAATGAAAAATCTGATGGGTGTTTTAAGCTTAAACTTTACATACACATTCTAGAGACGCAAAAAACTTATATTAAATCTGAAAAAAATATATACATATATATAGATTTATTTATTTATTTATTTTTTATTTTTTTACACAATACACTTAGATTATGCACACATTTCTGTTTGAGCTAATTAGTGCAATAGTCAATCAAATGCATTTGAAATAGTCACTGCTGAAAACTGCAAAGTTCTCTTCAAAGTTTTTTCCTTTCTTTGTTGCAGCATTTATATTTTAGCAGCAGCGCTATGGAGGGGATTGAATTTAAAAGCCAAACCTCTCAGAGAAAGCGTTATCATGCTGACAGTGTATTGTTAGATTGTCAACACTGTAAACTCTCTTCTAGTCTCAGTTTTCATCCCCTTTACAGCTCTGCTTCTACAGCTATCAAACACAGCATACTGTAACAAATCCACCACCTGCAACAGTCAATTTCAAGACAATTACTGTCAGACCGCTGTGAGCTATAAAATTCATAAAGGTCTCCATATTATGTGTGCGCTGTGATGGCTTTGTTCATCTTGTTAGCTTACACTTGATTCTTTCTCGTGACATGATTTCTGTATTTTGAAGATGATGTCACGATTTTAATAATTGGATAAAAGGTTGTTTATAAATAAATATTAGTATAATCTAAAAAAAAAAAAAAAGCTTGGACTGTATTCTTACTTTTTAAAGTCTAGTCTGAAATTCTCTTAACAATAGGTAAATATAAAATGAATAAATTGCATAAAAATACCTTTTGTCAAATGCGAAACCAAAATATAATCTAATATAATCTAATATAATCTAATCTAATATAATATAATATAATATAATATAATATAATATAATATAACATAATATAATATAATATAATATAATATAATATAATAATTGAACAAAATATATATATTATTAACAATTTAAAAAAGTTAAGATACTATTGAATTTATAGCTGCATGATATTGGAAAATAAAACTGACATTGCAATATATATAGCAATATCAATACAAGTTCATAAATGATGATCTAAATTACTTATTACTAAATTTAGCTCCCAGCCACGACTCAGGGCACTGTTCAAATTTCTGCCGCACCACAGAGAGCCATCTGAATAGTTTCATTTTAAATAACATGCGAATGTGCACGTCTGGTGTGCAATACTTTTAACTGTCATGTGCGCGCCATGTCATAAATTTACTGTCATTATTTTGTCTGCATGGCTCATAGGATCAGAACTGCTAGTCTAGTTAATAGAAAAGTTGTGTAGTTGTGCACTTCCCTAATTCACAGGTACATTTCACCCCTAAATGTTGATGGCATTGGATTTGTGGCAACTTACTGCTATATAAAAAATAAGTCCTTTTCGTTTAACTTGTAATCATAACTGCAGCCAGCCAGGACATTGTTCACAGATTATTGATCCTCCATCATTTTTAAAAGATCATCGCCTCCGCCACATTCTGACAGATGAATGAACGGTCCACTAAAAGGTTTCTTACGGTGAGCTGCGGATCAGTTTATCGACATCCGTGAGGAATGAAACACACAATCAGCAAAGTGTGGTTCATTTAAAAGAAATTTAGACTCACGACAAGATCCTCTACAGACCATTGAAGATAAAAGCTTCACGTTTGGTCTACTTGTCCTAAAAGTAAGTACTATTATTATGAATGTGTAACTAAAGAGTTGACAAGCCACATTATTATTACCGTTGCTTAGTTACAGGCCCTGTCAATCATCTTGTCACCTCTTTTACATTTCTTTTTATTAATTTGTCATCATATTGAAAGTGAAGTAGCATAAAGTAGATGAAATATAACAACTCAGGCTCATTATTGATATGTAATGTGCATGTTTCTGGACAGGGCAAAATATGTCCCAGGAGGCAAACTAATAAGCAGTAAGTAAGCAGTCAGCTTGTAGCGAGAAAAGCAGTCATACTGCCCCATAGCGTTCAATTTAAAGACAAAGTGCAGCGATAAGTAGCTCTGGCTACTTCTGAACAATAGCGCTGTTCAGAAATCCATACGTATCTATAAAGGGTACGTTTTCACAATGAGCCTGTGTTGAAATATAATGCAGATGACATGATTTTTTTTTTCTCAGGTTAGATATTAATCATTAATCATTCAAAACCCTTTAAGCCTCTCTGTTTAACTAAATGTATCACAGATTCACCATATTTGTGTTTTTTTACCTGTGTTAGTAGTTCCAATTGAATTCACATCAAACATGCTGTGTGTTGTGGGCAATATTAGTTGTTAAAGCTGGGTCTTCTTGGTACGAATTGGAAATTCATACCGAAATACATGAACATCCAGGTAATTTTGGAATACTCAATTAAGCATATTACGATATGGCAAACAAATACATATTTTTTTCCTAATAGCGTTTAGAATGGAGTATATGGCAGTTGGGACACACCAAGTATTTTTCTCAATTGAAGATGATGTAGGCCATTAATCTGTCTTTTGTTGATCTTTTAGGGAGCTAAATCTCCTCTTGATTTAAGCTCATAATTGACCAAACACCATAGATATAAAAGTCCTCCCTGTTTTTACAGATTAGATATATTGCGGAAGGCATGAAATTAGTTAAAAATGAAAATTGTACTTATCCTCCACTTGTTCCAAACATATTTGAGTTTCTTTCTTCTATTGAACACAAAGGAAAATGTAATAATGAATGTTACAAAAACAGCCACTGACTTTCTAAGTATTTTTGTTTCTACTATGGATGTCAGTGGCTGCTTTTTTGTTCTCAATATCCTTCAGAATACCTTGTTTTTTGTTCAACAGAAGAAAGAAATTCATAAAAGTTTGGAACCACTTGAGTTTGAGTAAATGATAAGGAAGCTGTCATTTTTTTATTATCCCTTTTAATATTTTTCATCAGTTAGATATAATTCATTAATCATTCACTCAAAAAATCCTTTTTGCTACTTGTTTAAACTAATTTAAAATAAGTCGAAAGGACACCATTCTTACATTTTGTTTAGGGACAGCTTAATTATTTTATGTTCAATTCACCTAAATTTGTAAAAAATTATTACATTAACTTGATCAATCTGTGTTTTTAAAGAATTTTTTTAAGTGTAGAAAGCCGTTTACCTAATGCTGCACTCCAGACAACTTGAAATTAAGAGTCTTCCTGTTTCCTACTTGTAAATGCACACATTTAGGAGAAATCAGGGTACTAGTTATATGGGTTTTTTTTTAACATTAAAATTACATTACAGTTTGTAATCAGTGTTGGGAAAACAGTAAAATATATAACAACCTTATTAAAAAGTACGCAAAAAAATTATGCTTGCTGCTTGTTCAAACTACATATTTCAAAATGAGTTGGAAAAGCACAAATCTTAAGGTTTTTTGGGACAACTTTTTTGTTTTATCTTCAATCCACCTAAATTTGTAAAAAAAATAAAATAAAAATACTAAGTTAACTTTATTGTTCTGTGTTGTGTGGATTGTGTGAGACCCAACATTTTTACAGTACAAACCCCAAAAAAATTATATTTGCTGTTTGTTCAAACTACTTATTTAAATTGAGTTAAAACAACACGATTCTTTATTTATAATAATATAAATATTATGTACGTAAACATTAGGTGAGCAGGTTACATTGTAACCCTGTGTCATAACAACATGCTAAGTGGCAAGATATGCAGTGACAAGCACCAGATGAAACACTACAGAAATGTAAATAGCCATTCAGAAGCACAAAATAGTGCATGTACTGCACTCCAATGAAATGGTAAGGTTTATAATCTAATTAATACATATTAAACCTCTTTAACATAATTAAATGTACATGCTGAATTATTTATGTGTTTGCATACACGTATAAGAGTCACATTTCTAAAATTAAATTTCAAATGATTTATTTAATTTTCAGTATCTGAGCTGAACTATCTGCTGCTGCTTTTAGTAGTATGGCAGTAAATGTCTAGTAAAATTGCATTGAAACTCACATTATTAGCATTTATCACTGAATAAAGCACATGCAGGTGTACCCGAGGTGATCATTGTCAGTTTGCAGGCAGCAAGAAATTGAAGCCGGTTCTAATATATCAATTTCAGGTGTTGGTTAAGACAAAAACGCATTTTGATATAGAAAATATTATTCCTGTTGAATGACGTTTGATTCTATGTTAAACACAGTTTAAATCAGCCTTTGTTGGTGTCGTCAATCTGGCAACCTGCGCTTGCGTCTGTTTTGAACCAGGAGTGCAATAGCTAGTTCAACCACAGGGTGTCAAACTTACTTACTGCACCTTTAATTCCTTCATGTTGTGGCATTACATTCCAGCTCACTTACAGTCTAGTGAGCACTGTGCTATTTCCGACAGATCACCCTATGATGTCTTTATTTTCTTCCTGTAAAGCCTGTTTTAATGCATTTTAATCTGTTTTACACATTGCTATTCTTTGTTTTGATTTTTTATACCTTTTTTCTATTATTTTTGTCTTAGTACAGCACTTTAAATTACAATTGTGTGTGAAATGTGCTATATAAATAAACTTGCCTTGCCTATAGACCATTGAAGATGTGTGAAGTGTGTCAGCAAAGGCAAACAACCACCGAATTAATTTCCCTTTGAAAAGCGTCTGTCATTACCGCCCCGTTGGCCAGGTCGAGCCCAGGGTTGCCCTGTCAGCTTGTTCAAGCTGTGGGAGAAGAGGTTAAACAGGCATTTCCAATAAGCCGCCTGCTCGATGGCTCCTCTGCTTAATGGGCATTCACAGGACACGAGTCAATGTCACTCAACATCAGCACACTCAGATGCGTTCAGATATGGCACTCAGGGGCTAATTGATTATCATCCAGCGAGCTATTAAAAAGATATTTGCCCTGCTGTGACGCTGTGGCTTTAAGCAAATGGAGCGCAGTGTGGTTAAAGCGCTGTTTGATTGTTTCATTGTGGTGTTGTCAGCCCACAGGCCAGGGCTGGAGAGTAAAAGCAGTGTTATCACTTAACTCTCATTTTCAGTTGATCGGTGGTTTTTGCTGTTGTGATTTTGATTGTGACAAGATACTTTGTGCTGCAGTTAGTGGTGTGGCATGACTAATGCCGAGTTCAGACTGAACCATTTTCAAAGTAGTGGTGTCATGGAACATGGAAACTATGCGTGGTGATGTTTTGTTATTAAGTACATACTGATAAAGAAGCCTTTAGTGAGGTAGGAAATGTGCTTATTTCACTCACCGCTCTCAAATTTTTTCTTTTTCGACATGGTTGTGGTATTGCTCAGATGTCACGTCAAACACACACGGGTGCTACTCTACTAGTTTTTTCTCAATTTCTTGGGTCCAAATCGACTGAAAATAATCAGTTTTAACTTCTCCTCCAACCTCCCCCTGGCTTACAGATTACCCACAATAGTGGATGCTGCTTTCTTATTGGCTGTAGATGATCGCCAATAGTGTTGGGCGATATACTACATTTTCAGATCGCCATATCATCCCCCTATGAGATCGCAGATACACAATACTATCACATGGGGTGCGCCAGTGTTTCAGATATATATATATATATATATATATATATATATATATATATATATATATATATATATATATATTCGATTAGTATATTTAACTATATCTAAACAAATTAAATAACCTTTCGGGTGATTTTTTTTTACTTATTTAATAACCTACTGCATTTGCATTACGTTTGAGCTTGGATAATAATTCAAACCAATGCAAATCACCACGCTCTTATGGCTAAATAGTCGCTGACTCTAAATTTATTTCAAACTAAACTCACTGACCACTTTATTAGGTACTAAGTATTAGGTACTAGGTATTAGATATTAACTGCTTGTTAATGCAAATTTATAACCACTAATCAGCCAATCACATGGCAGCAACTCAATGCATTTAGGCATATAGACACGGTCAAGACAATCTGCTGCAGTTCAAACCGAGCATCAGAATGGGAAAGAAAAGTGATTTAAGGGACTTTAAACGTGGCATGGTTGTTGATTCTTGACTGGCTGGTCTGAGTATTTCAGAAACTGCAGATCTACGGGGATTTTCATGCACAACCATCTCTAGTGTTTACAGAGAATGGTCTGAAAAAAAGGAATTATCCAGTGAGTGGCAGTTCTGTGGGCACATATGCCTTGTTGATGCCAGAGGTGAGAGGAGAGTGGTCAGACTGGTTCAAGGTGGAAAAAAAGCAACAGTATCTCAAAAAAACACTTGTCACAACCGAAGTATGCAGAAGAGCATCTTGAATGCACAACATGTCCAACCTTGAGGCGGATGGGCTACAGCAGCAGAAGACCACACCGGGTGCCACTCCTGTCAGCTAAGAACAAGAAACTGAGGCTACAATTCGCACCAAACTTACCAAAATTGAACAATAGAAGATTAGAAAAATGTTGCCTGGTCTTATGAGTTACTGCTGCAACACTCAGATGGTAGGGTCAGATTTTGGGGCCAACAACATAAAGCATGAATCCATCCTGCCTCAATGGTTCAGGCTGCTGGTGGTGTAATGGTGTGGGGGATATTTTCTTTGCACACTTTGGGTCCATTAGTGCCAACTGAGCATCTTGTCAGCAACACAGCGTACCTGAGAATTGTTGCTGACCATGTCCATCTCTTTATAACCACAGTGTACTCATCTTCTGATGGCTACTTCCAGCAGGATAACGCACCATGTCATGAAGCGCCAATCATATCAGACTGGTGTCTTGAACATGACAATGAGTTCACTGTACTCAAATGGCCTCCACAGTCACCAGAGCTCAATCCAATAGAGTAACTTTGGGATGTGGTGGAACAGGAGATTCAGCTTCATGGATGTGCAGCCGACAAATCTGCAGCAACCGAGTGATGCTATCATGTCAATATGAACCGAAATCTCTAAGGAATATTTCCAGTACCTTGTCGAAGGATTAAGGCAGTTCTGAAGGAAAAAGGGGTTTCAACCCAGTACTAGTAAGGTGTACCTAATAAAGTGGCCGGTGAGCGTATAATCACATTAACATCTAATAATATATCTATTTAAATGTATTTATTTATTTAGTAAATATTTGATGCTGATGTGATGTCTCAACTTTGACCCACATATGTGCTTCTGGCTGAATGTGTGTTTGTAACCAACACTCTTGGCATGTGCTGCAGTTTGTCCAGTTTCTCATTCTACAAGGTTCAGCACCGCAACACCATTAGCTCTGATGTTACAACACGACTTTAAAGATGAGCTTGCATATTCATTCACGGAAAGAGCTGTCGACACAGCACACACCTGCAGCCCCTTAAATCAAGTGCTCGCGCCCGGGGGCAGTGCTGAAATTTAGATTTCAGCGTAGAATGACAGAGAGATAAAAAGCTTTTGGAAACAGTAATTTGAAAAGGGACTGCACAGCACCATCAGCAGAAAAATTAGCAACAGGAGGCCATGGAAATGATGGCTGTGTCCCTCTCCCACGCACATGATTGAGCCGCTGGACCTAAATGCACTCTAAAAATACACCCAGCAGAAAATGACAGCGCTGGCGCTTCTCAGATTGCACTCGAGGAGGATTCCTGCACCCTGGCCTGGACTGTCGCTCTCTGTGTGTCTTATCTAATGGTGCTGTAAGGACACTGCTGTGTGCTATTAGCAGGGACAGACTGGGACATAATCTCACACTCATCCAGAACATTTTTATTTGCACCCCAAACAAAATTTGAAATCATTTAAATATGCAAAATAGGCTCATTGTAAATATATGCTTCAGCTTTGTGCCAAAACTATTTTTAATATCCAATATGAGGTACGTTTGACTGCAGTTTCTTGTGAAAAGGAATGCTACAGGGCAGTGTGATGACAATCACTTTTGTTCCTTTTCACACTAATGATATTGATAAGGAAAGGTCTTGAGCACTCTGAACATGAACATGAACAAAAAGCAACTATAGTAAAACTAGGGAACACCTGTAATAAAAAAGAAAACTTTAATGGAAAAAAGCCTTCAGAGAAATATAAGATTATTTTCATGCAGTTGTTTGAACAATCCGACCCCCCCCCCCCCCCCCCTCCAACAAAATGATTAATGATGTCCATGAATTTATAATCGAATATATTTGCCTCACCTATCTGTCTCCATATTGACCGTATCTCTGGTGTGGTCAGTTTGTAGGGTGTTCTTGTGATGTGTTTGAGTTCAATGAAGCACGATTCCACAAATCACAGCAAAAGCAATTTAGTAAAGCTACTTGGTTACAGTTGTTCGGCCTCAGGGAGGTGTTTAGGTCAGTGCTTTTGGATATTTGTGACTAAACCCCACCTTCTCATGGACGTGTTCAAGAAAGATGTCTATCTGGAATGCAACAAAATCTATTACAGTATTAGGTTACATATCTCAGACTAGCCAAAATGTAGATGGTGCCCTTTAGTGGATTTCGTGTTGGTGTATAATGTTTTGCAAAAAAATCACTTTTTCACATTTTCTTACTTAATGGGGACCTATTGTGCAAAAAAATCACTTTAATAGGGGGTTTAAACACAGTTGTAAGGCAACCGTCTGTGAATATAACCCTTACTAATGGTAAAAAATGTAATACCTTTGTTTTTTTTCCAATCACACTTCATAAAAACAATCTGCAGAAACGCATTGATTGACATTCTCGCTTTGTATATGTCACCAGAAGGGGGAAGCCTTGTCCATTAGCATAGGACATTCGTCTTGTTTTGAATCTGCCATTATGCTGACACATAGGCATTTGTAGCTCTACACTCTTTTGAAAAGAAGGCTGGAAGCACAATCTCATTTGAATTTAAAGCGTCAGAAAAGGGCACAATTAGCTTCAAGGCCTAAAAGAGGCAGCTTTAAAGTTATAAAACATTATCTGTGCTCTATTTTGGGCTGGAACTTCAAATACACAATAATTACAATTACATCCAAAGATGCTTCTCCTTTATTCACTTTTGGTAAATGTAGCCTTGGCCACTAAGACTTGATGTCATCAGGCAGTATCATTAGGTGTTTCCACCCTAAACCTCAACACCCTGGTGGGTCAGCAGTGGTGACCAAGTCACTGCCCATCTACTCTCCCTGGCATCCAGCTAAGATCCTCTCTCCTACTCCATAACCAGCAAGAAGCTCTCTCTGCTGCCTCCCCCATCCTGCGAACAGTTGTCTTTCTCTCCCTCCCCATCATCCCAATGGCTGAAATCATCCTTCATACTGACTGGGCGGGGAATCCTCTACTGCCGACCTTGACTGGGAAGAGCCATGCCTGCAAACCTTTCTCCCTGCAGTCATGCAAGAGGTCCTGGTATTTAGCGCTTTCTTTTCAAACAATTGCTCACAACCCTCTTCTCATAAGATTGTAAGTTCGATTAGAACGATCTTCTTTGCCTCTTCAGACCACAGTACTGCATCTGGCCTCAGGGTTGTCTGGACAACCGGGGGGAATTGCAGTCTTTTCCTCAGGTCTACCTTCGTTTCCCATGATTGGGCCTTTTGCAGCAGATTGGTTCTTGTTGTTACTGTGGTTGGCGGCTTTTGACCCATTCTAACAAACTTGATTGATGGTATTGCTCTCTTGTGTGTTTGGTGTTTCTTCCGTCTCTTTCGCTCCAGGGTGTTAACAAGTGTCATGAGAACCTTGTCATGGTTTCACCTGTATCTACTTTGGGCAAGTGCTATTTTGGACCCTGACAGGATGTGTGCCATGATACTTCTCTCCCCACTAAGCTTGCAAAATGGGTCCTCACTTAAGCCCCACCTGTGTAAATTTGTCGTAGTTGGGAGTGTGTCATACACCGATCTTAACATGAATGAGATGCATAAAGGTTCCAATCTCCACAAATCTCTCTATGTTATCTTACTCTTGGGTAGGTCTCACTTGGTCCATGCCCCCTGGGACGCTAGCTCCTCTGCCCTTGCCCTTCGTCCTTCCTCCTCCAGGTTCAGTACCTCCTCCTAGATTATAGCCCTTCTATCCTTGGATCCAGCCTTCCCATTATGTCACGTAGCTTCAACATACTTTGTGCGTATGTTGAGCTTGTGCAATAGATGAATCGGCACTCTAGTGACATCAGAGACATAGTTTTCATCCTGTAAAAAGGGGGATATTAGGACCCCTTTAAGTCGTGGTCATGCTGCACTTTTTGCCTCAGACTTTCATTCATATGAATGCGAATGCGTTGGAAACACAAGGTCATGCGACAACTTAACATATGTTGCTGCATTCAAAAGTTCAAGCTTGGTGAACTCTGATCTGAAAAAACGCATGAGACTGATAAAAACGTGACCTTTCATTCTGAAATGTAAAATTCAGACCAATTGCTTATTTTTATCAATGTCCTATCATTTTGTTAAAACTGCCTCTTTTCACAGCACTGTATGACAGAATTTCTCCCCCAACAGCCCGCACACATATTGCTTTCGGGCCCGAGCATGCTTGCGTCATATATAATGCGCTGTTCAGTTTAAGAAGCTCTCTCGCTCAGCACAGTGGAGATTTCCTTATATTGTTTGGGATGCAGTGACACGCAGTCAAATATTTAGCCGAACAGATCAGCCACACAGTCCTGCCTGGGTCAGTTTTCATTTCTGTGTTAAGTACGCATGTTCTCCCCCTGTTCCCATGGATTTTGCTTCAGTTTTCCCCACAGTCCAAAAAAAAGGTAAGTAGGTAAATTGGATTAACTAAATTGACTAGTGTTTGAGTGTGTGTGTGTTAATGAGAGAGTGTATGGGTGTTTCCCAGTACTGGGTTGCTGCTAGAAGGGCCTCAGCTGTGTAAAACATTCTGCTGTGGTGACCTCTGATAAAAAAAGCGACAAAGCAACATTTGTTGTCAAATACACAACATAAATTGCTCTCATACTGCTTAACTACTTCCAAGAAGCTACTGCTACTGTTTTGGAAAAAAAAGGAATCCCCTACATGTAAACTGTGGCTTGGAGAAATTGCCTCTGTTACATTTGGAGCGAATTACATACTATTTGAAAAGAAAACTTTAATAATTTGACAAAATTTGGAATCCTTTTATCTGTTACCTTGAAAAAACCTCTCATAATAATGCATCATTTCTGTAATGTTTTAACATGCTTTGTCATCATACTCTGTCGTTCAAACAGGTCTTTGTAACAAGTTTGCTTGTTATGTGGGTGCGTGTTTTTTTATTTATTTATTTTGTTGTTATTATTTTTTCTCCTTTTAATTTTTCTTATATGCTGTGCCTGTTATATGTGGACAAAATATGTAAACAGAATTCATTTTGTCTTGAATCTGTAGACAATAAAACTTATTTGACAAAAAAAAGCGACTAAGCCAAAGATGAATGAATTAATAAATGAATTAAGAAATATGATATTATTGGATCTGAGACAGGCTTTCAGCATTTTTAAATCATAGGAAATAATAACAGAACTGGTTTCAGATCAGCATTAAAAGCAGCTTTAATCAACGCCTTCAGCTTGAGCATTCCGTCCCTGTGGGCTTTGCTGATCTGAGAGAGCTTTGGGTGAGTGTGGTTAAGACCTGCAATCTAGTAATGTGAATGTTCCTGCATGTCTCAGTACCTCCATTAGTCATAATGAGGTTCAGCCACTGCCACTAATGACAGCCTGTTCCCGAGCGCAGTACAGCACACTGAGCGGCTGAGAGGCAGCGGCTGCCGGCCTTTCTCTGCTTCCTAATTGATGGATTTTTCTGATTCTGCACATTTATTTGCCTCTGATTTGTCCTTTTTGTGGATTTAAGCTTGTCTGTGTCATTTACCTTACTATTAATTTGGCCTCAGATATGCAGCCCAGCAGTTAATCATGGTGATAATGTTACTCTCATTTGCAAATTCTGTGAATGATAAAGATGTGTTGAGTTTCATTCCTTTTGTAATGGAAATGTTTCAGTGTCAGGGATTTTTTTTAAGTAATCCATTTTCTTTTTAATCTATTTAGTGGAGCATGTGTGTGTTGGTACTATTATTTAATGCTTTCAAAAAAAAGGCCCTTCTGCTCACCAAGTCTGCATTTAGTATATCCAAAATACAATTCGATCAATAAAAAAAATAAATTAAATCAATTTGGCCCAATCCCAATTGTATTTTTTTACCTCTACCCCTTTCCATTGGCCCTTGAAACAGAGTGCGAAGGGGAAGGGCTTCAATTTTTACTCCTAGGAAATAGGAGACCACTACAACACTTCATCATATGTCATCGCAAGCTCGTACTTTATATGAGATCGAAGATACTGACTGCTGTATGTTATCATAACAATATAATGTGGCAGTAACCTCGTAACTACTGTGCATTTACACCATGGCCGTATTCATCTGTAAACACACTTAAACAACATTAACATTATACTAGGCACTAAGAAGGTCATTCCCAGCCACTAGACTTTTCTCCCAGGAGGTTCAAGTGTCATTTAGTGAATATTTTTGCATTTATTTGCAGGGGGAGGGCATGGTGGCTCAGGGGTTAGCACTGTCGCCACACAGCAAGAAGGTCATTGGTTCGTGTCCTGGCGAGGCCACTTGGCATTTCTTTGTGGAGTTTGCAAATTCTGCCCGTGTTCATGTGGGTTTCCTTCGGGTGCTCCGGTTTTACAGTCCGAAGACATGCGCTATAGGTGAATTGGTTAAGCAAAATTGGCTGTAGTGTATGAGTGTGTGTAAATGATTGTGTATGGATGTTTCCCAGTACTGGGTTGTGGCTGGAAGTACATCTGCTGCGTAAAACATATGCCGGTGATCAGCGTGAACTAGGGGTGTCAAAATTAATCGTTTCTTCGTTGCACCGCAATGCAGACACGGAAAATTCGATATCGGTTCAGTAATAACCATAGCCGGTTATTACTGACTTCATTTACCTCATATGCGCTCTGAGGCAAGGGAGGCGAGCGCGAGTATTTACAACGCTCTAACTACTAAAAACTCATAAACTGTGCACAATTTCACTGTGTGTGTTTGCTGGATCAGTCTTTCACTAACATTAACTGCAAAAGCCCCTATTTCACTGAGATCGAGAGAATGAAAGTACTCCATTTCTCTCTCTCTCTCTCTCTCTCTCACACACACACACACACAAACACACACACACACAGTGGCGCATTTGACCTGCTGGCGTTACTTTTCTTCTCCTCTCAGCTTTTACAGCGTTACTTCTGGATACAGAAATGAGCGCGTGTCTGCAGAGTTTTCTCCACCGTGTCTATCATACATCAGCTGTGATCGCTGCTGCCGCCTGCCGCTAATCAGTATCACTCATCTGTGATGAGTGCAGCATGCAAGAGCCAATCGCAACTGTTTTTGTTGAGGGTGTGACCAATCAAAGAGGTGTAAGAGAACTAGACAAGGATCAGAAAATGAGCTGGATATTTATATTTGTTTATATTATTTGCTAAATGCTCGTGTTGTTTAAAGGTACAGTTTATATACCTGACTGTTTGTATTAAATGACAAAATTGTATTACAAATAGTATATAAATATAAATATATTCATACATTTTAATACAAGAACTGCTGCTGTGAAGAAAATATAAAACTGTGTATGAAAAGCACCGTCAATGCACCGTGATGCACTGAAATATCGAATTGAACCGAATTGATGGCATGATAATCGTAACCGAACTATGACAATAGTGTAGATTCACAGCTCTAGCGTGAACCACGTCACCTGACTTGCCGGTAGTCATGCATTTAAGCTGGATTTAAACTTTCACCTAGTGCGGCACATCGTGCACCTTCGCTGACTGCACGCACACCTCGTGAAACAGACAACGCTTTTATACTTGCCGCATTTGCCGTTGTGATGTTTTTCAAAACATCAGGGTCAGTCAAAAGAAACTGACTGTAAAAGCAGATGGATAAACAGAGAAGTAGGAAGTTCCGGAACTACGTCATATCATTAATATTATTCAGTATTTGTAAACTGATTATTTTTATAAATTATTTTAATTATTATAAAGGTTTTTATAACCATTTAAGATTTTTTTAATCAAACCTTGATGCATCACTTGCTTTTGTTCATATCTCAACACTTTTACCTATTATAGTTTGTTATAATATCAATGACAAGAGAACATGGACTGATCTACAAATATATTTATTTATTATGGCAAAAATAAAAGCAAAAAAGGGACACTTACTAAAAAAAATACAGTTTTTTTTTTTACGATTTAGCTCACTCAACAATTCACACATTACTGTCTGGCTAGTTTCTGTCCTATACATATGCGAAAAGGCAAATATGGTATAACATTCCTGACCATTATCACCAAGAAAGCATAAAAAACAGGCCAATCAGTATATTGTAGAACGGTAGGTTCAAATATTCCTTTCCAGTTATCAAAGAAATAATTTGTTCCTTAATTTTAACAAAAACTTTCCTTCGTTCCCACGGCTGTTGCAATTTCCAGCCAATAATTATTGGCCATCTGGTTATCTCTATGATCACGGATCATAAAGATGTCTGTACAGGCGTACCCATTTCAGGCAAAATCTCTTCAAAGTGATTCATTTTCAACTCAAATCAAACGCGGCGCATGCGAACTGTTAGCTTGAGTCTCAAAAAAAAAAAAAAAAACATGCACTCCGTCAGCTGAAATCATGTCGCGCACCCAATTTTTGTGTTTTTCTTTATGTCATAGAAAACACCAGCTATATAAAATAGGAATCATGCGTAACATTATAAATGTCTCTGCTCTTATTTTTAAACAGTATAATGCATTCCTACTGAACAAAAGTAATCGTATTGGAATCTGATCAAATGGATTTGTTATTTAAACAACGTAGTGCGAAACATGAAAATTAGGGTTGCTCTTGTCTGAAAATAGCAACAAATCGCGCCATCCTGCGCAGGTGTATGTAAATATCATAAATTGATCCAGTCCACTAGCAACTGAGATCAATTCATAACAGAACTTAAACTGTCTGATATATTTTAGGCCTGCATTTCTATTTATACCATCATAGTAAATAGTTCAAGCTAACATTAGTGGACTTCACTGATATCCACTGCAGTGCTGTAGAATGTGACCCTTAATCATTATTTTATGTGAGAGTGAGATGAGATGAGATGAAAAGAAGAGAAGCGAGCTGCTAGATGTGATCGGCCCATTGTGCCGGATGTATTATAATTATCTCCAAGGCTGTGAGAGAAGAGCCCAAACACGCTGTCCTCCTCCTACCCGCAGAGAAACCTGACTGTAGGCTATATTTACAGGTTATGTGATCCACCCTTCCTTTCTCTCCTCGTCTCCTTTGTCTCTCTGTCCTCCACTGACGTGCTGTAATAATGATGTAAGACTCTCTCTCTGTTACTCTCTTTCGCTCGCTCGCTCTCTCTTTCTTTTTTTTCCCAGCTGTTTCAAATGACTACATTACAAGCAGTACATTTCTGCCTAGGTTTTTACACTAATATGCTAATAATTAACAAAAAACAACTTACAGGTTTCACCAAGTCAACTTTAAGACCTTTCTAAGACCATTATAATTGAAATTACCTTTTACAGAGCAAGACGCTAAGGATTTTTTTAATAGCCAGTGAAACATTTGCCTCATTAAAATTCAGTTCTTTCTTATCCACATATTTCAAATATTGTTTTAAACATAGATGTTTTTGTAAGGATGTAAGGAAGATAATTAAATCGTGTTGATAAATAGAGTTGATCAAGTTTACTTTTTGTTAAAGTTTTTTATTTAGATTGATTTGTTGGATTGGTAACATGAACAAAGGAAAATTAATTAATAATAACAATTCCTTACATTTATATAGCGCTTTTCTGGACACTCAAAGTGATTTACACATTGGGGGAGTCTCCTTATCCACCACTAGTGTGCAGCATCCACCTGGATGACGCGACGGTAGCCATATTGCGCCATACTGCACAACACACACCAGCTGATTGGTCGAGAGGAGACAGAGTGATGAAGCCAATTATCATATGGGGATGGTTAGAGGCTGTGATGGACAAAGGCCAGTGGGAAAATTTGGCAAGGTTGCCAGGGTTATACCCCTACTTTTTTCAAAGTACATTCTGGGATTTTTAACAACCACAGAGAGTCAGGACCTCGTTTTAAAGTCTCATCTGAAAGACGGCGCTCACTGAGCAGTATAAAGTCCCTGTCTTTATACCGGGGGGTTAGGACCCACACAGACCGCAGGTTGGGTGCCCCCTACTGGTCTCACTATCACCACTTCCGGCAGCAACCTATACCTTTCCAATGTGGTCTCCTATCCAGGTACTGACCAGGCGCAGCCCTGCTTAGTTTCAGTGGGTGACCATGTGAGAGTTGAGATCTGTTTTAAGTATTTATCTAAGTAAAAGGTCTATTTTAAAGTATTTAGATATACAACACCATATTTCAGTGAATTTAAGACTTCTTAATGCCTAAATTTTAGTTTTTAAATTTTAAATTTTTAGGAATTTAAGACCCCACAGACACCCTGGAATTAACCCATTGTCCTAGTTTACATGCAGACCAACAACGCCACAGTGGAAGTAAACTTCATTTGTAAGACTTTATCAATAAATCAGTTTATCTCCCCGTAGTGACATTAAAACTACATTTTGCACATCTAACTCCATGTGAGAATGTTTACATGCACACTAATTCACTGATAACCTACTAAAATCAGCTTATTGAAATAACCTATTGTCCTAGTTTGCATGTGAACCAACAACCCCACAATGGAAGTAAACAGCCTTTACTCAACTTTATTAATAAATTAGTTGATGTCAAAGTATAGTAATTTGCAGTTATTGTCATTTGTCATGTTAGTAAATCCTTTAAAGCAAAGCAAGAGTTTTTCTACATGTCCATGGTATACTTTTGGCTCAGATATATTATCAGCTCAAGATCCAGCATTTTAAGTGTAGCAGTTACTTCTACTGCATGAGATTCAGATCAAGAAAGTAAGTGAGTATATGTGAGTATATTTTATTTGTTGTATTATATAGTATTATATATCTCTTACTGTATTACATTTGCTCTGTATGGATGTGCTTAAATCTGCAGTAAGGACATATTATTGCCACGTTCTCACCTCAATAAATCAACACAAATTGCGTTTTAGATGCTGGGTCAAAACGGTACATTGTCTACGAAGACTGACGGAAAATGAAAAGTTGCAATTTTTCTCGACTGATATGGCTATATACAGATATACTCTTATTTTGACATAATAATCAAGGAACTTCACTGCCGTACCATAGCTGGACCAGACACAATTATATTACAACCTAGCTAGGGACTATTTTCAGATTATTAAAGGGCCATGAAACCCCCTCGTTTCAGCAGGGTGTTTTCACACCTCTACTTTGGAAAAAGTCAGAAAAGTGGGCGTGTCCAGCTCTGTTTAGGGGGGAGTGTCGGAGGAACAAAAGAGGCTTGGTGTGGGAGTGTCTATTTGGGCGCGCTGAATTTGCCAGATTATTAAATGGTGGACTTTAACTGCAGTTTGGCTCTTTCATTCAGGGAATTCATTCATGTCCCTCCTGACAAACGTGATATTTGATTCGAGGAGCTGCTCTAATCGTGTATTTTTCATGCAATGTTTGATACCGCACGGCGAATGAGAGAAAAAAAACTCAGCATTTCCCGGAAACTTAGATGCACACGGCAGGTAGCGTCAGAAAGCCGCGTGTGTTATTCCGGTCACAAAATCCAACACGAGGTTATAGTTTGGTTGTAACTGTTAGTGCTAACTTGTTTACACTCGTTGCAATAGTTTGTTTGATACGAATAAAATACGAACTGAATAAACAAAGAGCACTGGTCGCTCACTTACCAAATTTGTAGAGACAGGACAATCACCAGCAACTAGAGCCGCGTCTTTATTAAGAGAAGACTAAAGCGAATCTGGATCTCAGCGTTTGCAGATGAGAACAGCTCTCAGGTAAACAATAATCCTCCTTGGACACGTAAGTTATTGTTGTTGCGCGTCGCGTACACTGTAATCCACACGTGACTCTGAGCTCTCACAGAGAGAAAATGAAAACGAAACTTAAAGGCAGCAAACTATAAAAGCAACACTTCACGCTTGTTTTGCCAACACAACGTGGCGTCTCTGGCATCTACACTCTGACAGTAATGAATATTAATGAAGTTGCACAATAGAGCGCGCTGATTGGTTTGAACCAAGCCTTACTCATGCATTAATGCAACACACTGTAAGACGTAATAAGACTCACTCTGGCACAGACGGCCAGTCTGCACGCTGGAATACACGCTATTATGTCATGACCGTGACGCAGCTTCAAAAATTCTTTCAAACCGGAAGTACGAATTTGCTTGAAATAACGCAAAAACAACCAGTTTACACTTTTTAGTGAAATATAGGTGTCTTAATAGTGTTTTTAGCAGTGTGGGACACATATACGACTGTCAACAGCTCAAAAATGTGTTTTGGTGTTTCGTGACCCTTTAAAAAAAAATCAAGCTTTAAATAGAAAAAAATCTTCTTTAAATTTTTTTAAAAAGATGCTAATGATCTAATCCGATTCAGTGATTTATGCTAAGCTAAGCTAAAATTGCTCCTGCTAGAGCCATCGATCAGCTAAATGGATAAAAGAAATGACAAAACTCAACTAATTAAGTCTTTAAGTAAAATGAGCCTGTTTTATTTTTAAGTGGAGTTTTTCTTTAATCGGTCTATGTACAATAACATGTACTGTAAAGGAATATTCTAAAAGCAACTCAATCATACCATTGCACTTTTCAGAATCAGGAAAGTCGTTTTTACTACTGATGTCTGTTAATTGTTGGCTGATGAGTTTACCTTCACTCTCTTTCTTACATCTGGAAGAGTTACGGTTTGGAGAGGTCCCCAAAAAAGTGTACCATCCAGACTGTTGCATGCCCAGAATAAAGCGGGTGGATCAGTGATGGTTTTGGCTGTAATATCATGGCTTTCCCCAACCCCTATACTTGTGCTAGATGGGCTTATCACAGCCAAGAACTATCAAACCATTCTGAAGGACTATCTGCACCCAATATTTCAAACATTGTATCCGGAAGGTGCTTTAATATTAAAGGAATATTCTAAAGGCAACTCAATCGCACTATTGTCTTTTTCAGAATAAGGCAAGCCATTTTTTTCTGATGTCTATGAAGGTGGACTCATAAGAGAACAATTAACACTGTCTTTCCCCACGTCTGGGAGAGTTACGGTGAGGAGAAACCCCACAGAAGCATACCACGCAGACTGTTGCATGCCTAAAGTAAGGCATGGGGGTGGATCAGTTGCTGCATTTCCACTGTTGGGCCAGTGCGAGCCAGGGCTTTTATCAGGCCAGGCCAATAGCTAGGGAGCTTGAACAGTGAGGCCGAAATCATGTCGCATTTCCACTGTCTGACCAATAGCTCGCAGCGCAGCATGCAAAATCCACCCCCAGAATGCCACCTGAATCTAGCCCAATCGGAAAACTCAAGTAATGGCGGCACACAATCTTTAGACTCGGGCAAACTCTGTCTTTGTTTTCACTTTGCCCCAAAGCCCCAACTGGCTCGCTTTGGCCCAAGGTATTCAGCAGGCCAAAAGAGGCCGGCTGCTGGCCCAGAGGAAGCCACGTTTTAGTCAAATCACTCCCCAGAAGTGACTGTGGAAACGACTGGCCCTAACTCGCACTGGCTCACTTGCTCTAGGTGCGACAGTGGAAGCGTGGCTAGTGATGGTTTGGGCTGCATTATCAATGCATTCCCTAGGCCCAATACTTGATCCAGATGAGTGTTCAACTGCCAAAGTCTACCAAACCATTCTGAAGGACCATGTGCACCCAATGGCTCAAAAAATTGTATCCTGAAAGTGGTTTAATATTAAAGGAATATTCTAAAGGCAACTCAATCATACTATTGTCAATTTCAGAATAAGGCAAGCCATTTTTTTTACTGATGTCTATGTAAATTGTACTCTTATGTGTCCACCTTCACCATCTTTCCCACTTCTAGGAGATTTACGGTGTAAAGAAACCCCAAAGAAGCATACAACCTTGACTGTTGCATGCCCAGAGTGAAACATGGGGGTCGAGCAGTAGCCGCATTTCCACTCTCAGGCCAGTGCGAGCCAGGGCTTTTATCAGGCCAGGACAATAGGGAGCTTGAGCAAAGAGGCCGAAATCATAACGTATTTCCACTGTCTGACCAGTAGTTTGCAGCGCAGCATGCAAACCCCAACCCCAGAACACCCCAAAATTAAACCCAATCAGAAAACTAGTGTCATTGCAGCACACCATCTTTACAAGACTCACGAAAATTCCCCCTTTGTTTTCACTCCACCTCGAAGCCCCAGCTGGCTTGCTTTAGGTGCATCTGTGGGAATGGTTTGGGCTGCAATATCAATGCATTCCCTAGGCCCAATACTTGTGCTAGATGGGCGCGTAATTATAGCCAATGACTACCGAACTATACTGAAGGACACACGTGCACACAATGGTTCAAACATTGTATCCTGAAAAGGAATATTCTAAAAGCAACTAATTCATACTATTGTCTTTTTTAGAATAAAGCAAGCCATTTTTTTCTATGTTAACATTCCCACTGTCAGCCTGTGAAACACAATCAGGTGAGGAATGTGCATGTAAATACACACAGTAGTGGCTGCATTGGTGATTTATGAAGGAGAAATGAGACTGGAACCAATGTTTCCGAAACGTTCCCAATATTAGATTGTGTTGAACAAAAGCCCCTCTGTCACACCTGCTGCAGTGCCCTCTGGTGGTTTTCAAGGGCACCAGTTTTTGTTTTGGTTTTTGTGTTTTGTATCCTAGTCATGTGATCACTCCTTGTTTCCAGCTGTCCCTCATTGTCTAATTAGTTCTCTCTTTATAAGCCCTGTTATGTTGTGTTTAGTTTGCCTTTGGATTTTTCAATGTTCTGTTTAGGTTTGTCGTGCTTTATTCGTGATCTGGTTCATCGTGTTTGGTTTGTTTGTTTGTTCACTTTGTTTAGTATCATTACTATGTTTTTGGATATCTGTTTAGTTTGTGTTTGATTCACTTTTGAGCTTAATTTTTGCACTTCATGTTTTCCTCGATTTTGGTACCTTGCCTGTCCCTTTGTCATTTTTTTGGGGATCTTTATTGTTTGACAATAAATGTGTTTTGCTGCATTTGGATCTTTCCCTTGTTTTTGTGATACCCATTCGTGACATAATCCAAAGGCCATTACCAAGATCCAGCAGCATTTTTTTCCCTCTCTCTCGCCCCAGTTTTTCTCCCCTATTTTTGCTTTGTTTTTTGTCAAGTATGAGTCTCCGAATGGTTCCTCCAGTGACTGAAAGGGAGCGGTCACTTCGTCTTCAAGCATTGGTGGCTGAACGTCAGCAGGGTTGGGAGGTAGGAGCTTTTGCTCAGTCATTTTGGACTTTGGCTGTGGGACTGGGCTTATCGGACTATGAACTGATGACTATATTTAATCAATGTCTTGATTATCCTCTTTCTATTAAGGGGATGGATGAACTTGGGATCAATCAATTTTGGGAGTTTGTTGTCCACCTTAAAGTGAATAGTCTAAAAGTTAATTCTGTTCCCAAGATGACTTTAACTTCAGAAGCCCCACCTAAAGATACCATTGCCCCTGACTGTCTTTGCATGGCCTTAGAGCTTATTGACTCACTTCATGAAATTTTGGATAGTGTTGCGACTCAGCCTACAATTAATCTTTTTGAATCCCCCCCTAAGGGAACTTCTAGTCCTGAGACACCCTTCGAGTTTGTTTTTGCTCCAGGCCCACTTTCTAAAATGGCTGATGATTTGGAATTTTGTTTAAACAAAGCTCATACTTCTGAACCTTTTTGCAAGATGGACATTAATTTAGATTTCATGCCTAAGATTGTGGCCACTTTGCAGCAATTGCCAAAGATAGTCAAAAGCTCTGAGCTTCAGTGCCATACCACAGCTATCTTCAAACCAGTGCCTGAACCCTTGACTAGTTTTGAAACAACTTGTTCGGAGGATTCATCTTTAGAGTTGGGGGAATCCTTATTTTCAATTTTTTCTGACTTTGATTTTTCTGTTCTTATAGAACCAGTTTTTTCTATTACTTTGGAAACCTCATTTTTTGGTTTTCTTGAGTCCTTGTTTCCCAGTACCAGTGAGCCTTCGTCCACAAGCCTTGGTGAGCATTCACCTTTAAGTGCCAGCGGGTCTTCAAGCATTGGTGGACCCTCGCCCTCAAGCATTGGTGGACCCTCACCTTCAAGCGCCGGCGGAACCTCGCCCTCAAGCGTTGGCGGACCCACGCCCTCAAGCGCCGGCGGACCCTCGCCCTCAAGCATTGGTGGACCCTCACCTTCAAGCGCCGGCGGACCCCCGCCCTCAAGCACCGGCGGACCCCCGCCTTCAAGCGCCGGCGGACCCCCGCCCTCAAGCGCCGGCGGACCCCCGCCCTCAAGCGCCGGCGGACCCCCGCCCTCAAGCGCCGGCGGACCCCCGCCCTCAAGCGCCGGCGGACCCACGCCCTCAAGCGCCGGAGGACCCACGCCCTCAAGCGCCGGCGGAACCTCGCCCTCAAGCGTTGGCGGGCCCTCGCCCTCAAGCGTTGGCGGGCCCTCGCCCTCAAGCGTTGGCGGGCCCTCGCCCTCAAGCGTTGGCGGACCCACGCCCTCAAGCGTTGGCGGGCCCTCGCCCTCAAGCGTTGGCAGGCCCTCGCCCTCAAGCGTTGGCGGGCCCTCGCCCTCAAGCGTTGGCGGACCCACGCCCTCAAGCGTTGGCGGACCCACGCCCTCAAGCGCCGGCGGACCCACGCCCTCAAGCGCCGGCGGACCCACACCCTCAAGCGCCGGCGGAACCTCACCCTCAAGCGCTGGTGGACCCACGCCCTCAAGCGCCGGCGGAACCTCACCCTCAAGCGCCGGTGGACCCTCGCCCTCAAGCGCCGCCGGGCCCTCGCCCTCAAGCGCCGGCGGACCCTCGCCCTCAAGCGCCGGCGGACCCTCACCCTCAAGCGCCGGCGGAACCTCACCCTCAAGCGCTGGTGGACCCACGCTCTCAAATGCTGAGTCCTTGCCCACAAGTGGCGGCGGACCCTTGTTTTCGGGTGCTGGCAAACCAACATTCTCAAGAGCCAGTGGGTCCTTGCCTTTTACACCAGTTAATGCCCCATGGAGGAAAACGGACATCTCATCTGGACCCTCAGGATGGTCCTCTGTTCCATGTGGGGGGCTACCAAACCCACCAGTTTTAAATTGGTGGAACCACAACTGGCTAAAAGGGACCTACTCCCCTATGGTACCACCATGGTGGTCCTATATTTGGGTATTGATATGTCGAGACTCTTTCAGTAACCAGTTCCTTAGACTCTTCTTAAGCCCTTACAGACTCTCTTTGATTCCTTGTTTTGTGTTATAAGGATTTTTTTGTTTGGTTTGTAGTGTTGGTCTGTCCCACCATCCCTCCCCTGGTCCACCTCCGTTCCGCCTCCCTCCTAGATGGGTGTTTTTGGGAGTGTCTGGTAGCCACTCCTTAAAGGGGGGGTAATGTCACACCTGCTGCAGTGCCCTCTGGTGGTTTTCAAGGGCACCAGTTTTTGTTTTGGTTTTTGTGTTTTGTATCCTAGTCATGTGATCACTCCTTGTTTCCAGCTGTCCCTCATTGTCTAATTAGTTCTCTCTTTATAAGCCCTGTTATGTTGTGTTTAGTTTGCCTTTGGATTTTTCAATGTTCTGTTTAGGTTTGTCGTGCTTTATTCGTGATCTGGTTCATCGTGTTTGGTTTGTTTGTTTGTTCACTTTGTTTAGTATCATTACTATGTTTTTGGATATCTGTTTAGTTTGTGTTTGATTCACTTTTGAGCTTAATTTTTGCACTTCATGTTTTCCTCGATTTTGGTACCTTGCCTGTCCCTTTGTCATTTTTTTGGGGATCTTTATTGTTTGACAATAAATGTGTTTTGCTGCATTTGGATCTTTCCCTTGTTTTTGTGATACCCATTCGTGACACCCTCAGCAGCGGCTGCTGATAACAAACAAGCAGCGACTCGACTAGATGGAGATGTTTCCTTTACAGTCAATGCATAATTCATAGCTGAGGCTATTTTTCATTCACAAATTTCATCTGTGAGTGTGAGCAGAATCTTACAGCCTTTCCTCTGCTCACTGCTTGACATGTAGAGGCTTTTCCACTGCCACAGCGTCTTCTCTTTTTTTAACATACTGTATGTTTACACTGTGGCTGTTCAACAACATGACAGTGTTTACATGCTGGTTCCAGACAGTCCTGAGCCAGACCAACAACACTAACAGAGAGATATTATTATAATAGCAGAAGTATTATAGAGCAGTTGTATAAAAATATGTATTTCTAATATAATCTATCTGTCTGTCTGTCTGTCTGTCTGATGCATTTCTTTTCATGCATCATCTATTTATTATTCATATTTATATAAGATTTATATCATTTTATCTTCATATTTATCTATCTATCCATCTATCCATCTATCTATCTATCTATCATCTGTCTGTTTGTTTTTTTTCTTTCCATCCATCCATTTTTGTTCTATTATTTTTTTTCCTTCTATCCATCCGTCCGTCCATCTGTCTGTCTATTTTTTTCTTTCCATCCATCCATCCATCCATCCATCCATCCATCCAGCCATTATATTTCTGTCTCTATCCATCCATCCTTTTCTATCCATTTATTCTTTCCATCCATCCATCCATCCATCCATCATATTTATGTTTCTACCCATCCATCCATCCATCCATCCATCCATCCATCCATCCATCCTTTTCTATCTAGTTTTTTTATCTATCTATCTATCTATCTATCTATCTATCTATCTATCTATCTATCTATCTATCTATCTATCTATCTATCTATCTATCTATCTATCTATCTATCTATCTGTCTTATCTGTCCGTCTGTCCGTCTGTCTTTTCTTTCCATCCACCCATAATTCTATCATTTTACCTTCATGTTTCTGTCTCCATCCATCTATCCATCTTTCTATCTTCATCATTCTGTCTCCATCCATACATCCATCCATCCATCTATCCATCCATCCATCCATTGTCCTATCTTCATATTTCTGTCTCTATCCGTCTGTCTGTCTGTCTGTCTGTCTGTCTGTCCCATCCCCCTGTCTGTCTGTTTCTTTCCTCATCCTTCAATGGTAGATTTCATATATTTTTTAAGAAATTAGTTTTATCAATATAATCACTAAATAGTGAATATATTAAAGTACATAAGCATTTTACATTTAAATATTTTGTAATGTTATTGTCATTATTTTTATTTTGCAGTTTTAATTGTATATATGTATATAATACAAATGTACATTATAAGAATTTAAGTAGTCAGTTATATACTTTTCTTTTTAATGTGGTGTTCAGTTGCATAAAAAAAAACTGATTATACCTGGTGTAGATCTCCTGTAGAACTTAATTTGGGTCTACCGGGCAAACAATGCATCATAAACTTCAGCGATATGACAAATGATCTCACTTTTCAGATTAGTCCTGATGGTGTGGGTATCTCATTTGCACCAATAAAGCCAGCCTTTTACTTTCAGGTTTTATGGCAGCATGGTTTTATCTTATCTCAGCTGGTTTAGTGGGAGCATTGAGTCGATAATAAGCTTGTTTCTCAGTCAGGGGTCTGCATGATGTCAGGCTCTTTAGCGGCTCTTTTGTGTGCTTGAGGTGCTGTGGGCAGCGCGTGTTTCTGCAGAGCTAATGAAAACTGAGGCAGACCTGTGAAGAGGTGGATTACAGCAGGAGGACACACAGATGCTCTTTGACTATCAAGATAGCAGCGACCCCGGCGAGAGACAAAATCCCCCCAAACACGCCAATACTTCATCTTCTGTGCATTAATATTTGGTTTCATATGGAAAATCTTTCTGCTCATATGATGTGGTTGGCTGATTTTTATTGTTGTATATAGTTTCATCATAGTATCTACATTGTAAAAGTATCTACACCTTGAAAAATTACTGCCTTAAATTTATTTGTTGAATCAAACTAATGTTTCTGTCATCTCAACTTGCAATTCAACTGACTAAAAATATTAAGTTAAACCTTGCATTGCTTAAATGTTTTAGCTGAAACCTTATTTAATACATAAAAAAGTGAAAGCAACATTAAGTATATGGTTTTTTTTTGTCTTTAAATTTTTTACAAGTAATTTTTAATTATTATTTTCCTTTATGTGACCCTGGACCACAACACCAGTCTTATGTTGCACTGGTTTATTTTTGCCAGAAACTAAAGATGTAATGGAATGGGATGCTGACAAAGGAGTGCAGATCCAAACGCGATCCAAGAATGGTCAGGCAAGCAACGGTCAACACAGGGGGCAATCAGATGTACACAGGCAAGTGCAGAGTCGTTGACCGTAAACAGGCAGATGGTCAAAAGGCAGGCAGCAGACGGGAATAAACACTAAAACAAAGCAAGGGTCAGGCACGGCATAGCAAGACAAAACGCGTCATAATTTTCACAAAGCAGCTAAAGAAGACTCAGCACTGGTGTGTGTGTGGGGGGTGACTTCTGTGAAAACTGGAGGTGTTTGGTGGTGTTTGACAGTGTGCACGCGACGTGTCTGAAGAGTGAGGAGGGATGTGGTGGAAAGGGATGAGAAGGATGCACGGAGTGTTTTAGGACCGGGAGGGAGACGCACAATATCCGTGAGATTATCACTCGTTTGCTGGCATCCGGGAGACTCTCTGTGGATTTACCGGAAACTCCTAGAACTTCCAGGAGACTTGGAATGTCTGGAATGACCTCCCGCCCTACTCATAATTCTCTCTTCATATAACCGTATGCCTATTACATATCCATAAAACACTGTGATATAACCAGACTCGGATCCTATTGCTTTCTCACTACAATCGATCCGCTCCAGAGTTTGTTTCAATCGAGCGGAGACCACCTCATTCAACAATCTCGGACCGATTGTTTTGGCGCGGATCCGAACACGATTGCTGGATTCACATATACCAAATGAACCGCGCTAACTGGGCAAATGAGACTGGTTTTGAATCAAAAGTCTAGTTGTGAAAGCACCCTTATTATACTAATAATAACTATGTAATTTAAAAAAAACAACAACTGTTATATAGTAAAATAAGATAGTGCTAATGCAAGAATGTATAGGTGTTTCCCAGTACTAGGTTGCAACTAGAAGGGCATCCGCTGCGTAAAACATATGTCGGAATAGTTGGGAGTTTATTCAGCTGATAAATAAGGGACTAAGCTAAAGAAAAATAAACGAATATAGTACTAATCTGCAAAAAAAGGGAATTTTCCACTTTGATTTCACTGTGGATTTTCAAGAAACATGCCCTCCTATTGACTTCCAAGCCTATTTAAAAGTGCTGTAAGAGTGTAGAGATTGATCAGCAGGTCTTATCTTCAGTGCGCTGCGAGCCGCTGTGGTCTGATGTAGCTACTTCATCAGTAAATCTGTGTGTTTGTATGCAGCAGGAACAAACACTCGACACTGAAGCGTCAGGGGGATAAACGTGAATCACTGCCTGGCTTTACAACAGACTGGACACCTTCCAATAACTCAACCACTGATATCGCCACTTAGTTATGACAGCCTGTCATGTGATGTCAGATTGTAAAAATTGTTTAAATGGTTTAATGACATCTGAGGAGCCGCAATATGTCCATCTAGTCTCTCTCTCTGTCTGCCGCTGCCTTCATCACCTCATTTCTCATCCTTCCTTCTCTCTTTCTCTCTAGTTGGTTTTGACCTAATTACGCTGATGAAGTGATGAGTGTGTGGAGCGTCGCTTTTATAGACTTGAGTTAAGATGGAAATTTGACATTTCTGTTTTTGCTTATAGATATTGATATTTTATTTTAGAGATTATTGATATTTTAGTGCTGTGTTGGACGTTACTCTCAATAATTAATCGTATCTGTTAGGAATGCAGCAGTATTAATATTATTATTGCTAATAGGCCTAATCCCAATTCTATTTTTGTGTCAAGTGTCAATGTTGTGGGACTGCTATACAGGATTAATTATTATGAATTATGGATCAAGAAATTTAGCAGTTTTTATTTTAGCAGTTTTTTTTAAAAAGCATGACGAAAAAAACACGACTGCGGTTACGAGTATATATACATACAGTATATATGTGCTTGTTTATTGTAAAAATTCGTAATGATGACAAAAAAATTCTAATTTGTGGATCTCTTTACTTCCGGGTGCAGCTGTGGCTAGTGTATTCTTGGAAATTTTTTGAGTGTGGTCCTGAAAAATCTTCATTCGAAGGGGTATTTACCTCTTGCCCTTAGCCCTACGCCTTCAAGCTAAAGAGAAGTGGGACATCTATACCCCATTACTGGAACGCGCAAAACGAGGGTAAAGGGAAGGGTAAGAGGTAGAATTGTGATTGGGCCATAATTTGGTCCCAATTGTTATTATTTTATGGGCGATAAAGTCAAGTCATCTACATTTATTCTGTATATAGCACAGATTATTTTGAAGTAGCATTACAGTATTAAAATTGACAATAATAATTAATGAAAATTCAAATTGAGTGCAATGCAGATTATAACAATTACAATATAAAAGTGTTTTTATAAATGTTATAATCTGCATTGCGTTAAATTGGATTTGCATTAATTGTTATTCAGTTTATTACTGCTACTGTGTAGTTTATTATTGAGCTTATTACTCATCCGGGGATGTATGTGCAATCAAATCTTCTCTTCTTCTTCTCCTTCTTTGGCCTTGGTCCCGTATGGTTGCGGGGTCGGTTCTTTGGAACAAGTCCTCCATTTAGACTTGTCCATATGATAATGACTTTTTATTTTATTTTTTATATATATTCCGGCCGGCCTGTCGTCTGGGCCTGTCACCCTCATACACTTACACACTCATACACTACAAACAATTTAGCCTACCCAATTCACCTGCATCATGTCTTTGGACTATGGGGGAAACCGGAGCACCCGGAGGAAACCCACACGAACGCAGGGAGAACATGCAAACTCCTCACAGAAATGCCAACTGAGGTTCGAACCAGCGACCCAGCAACTTTCTTGCTGTGAGGCGACCCAGCGACCTTCTTGCTTCTTGCTGTGAGGCGACAGCACTACCTACTGCGCCACTGCTTCGCCCTGTATGTGCAACCAAATGCATTTTAAAAACTAGTATGGAGACCCAGGAGCAGACTTGGGGCCTACTCATACTATGCTATTCGAACCATGCCCAGGCCCATTTCCCAGATCGTTTGAGAAGTGTGAGTGCTCTGAATCGGGCTCAGGCACGGTTCACTTGGGGAGGAGACGTGACTTTTACAAGACTGTTTCATATGGATTTATTTATCATTCTTACTGTTTAACGAACGCAGCTGTCGTAGATTATTAAAGTCATGCAGTGACACAAATCCCTTACTGCATGTCAGCTGCACCTTCAGCAAAACCTCCTAATTCCTTCAGCACGAAGACTTTATGATTGTTTATGAGCGTCAAAAGTGGCTGATCTGTTCTGTGAAATATTTGACTGCATGTCACCGCATCCCAAATGACTAAACAAGGGGGACAAACGTCATTGAACAGTAAGAAATCTCCACTGTGCTGAGTGTGAGCGCTTACTGAACAGCGCATCATCAAAGACGCAAGCATGCTTAGCCCCGAATGCAATGTGAGTGCAGGCCATCGGGGGAGACTGGAGGGGGGACAATCGCGCTTTGGCCCGGTTCAAGGCAACTGTACATCTCCTTAATATAATTTTTTTAAATTAGTTTGAACAAGAAAAAACATTTTTGAGTGCTGTAAGTCAATACACTCAATACAAACCAATATATTTTCCCAAAAAGAAAATATAGAATAATAATAATAATAATCATCATAATAATCATAATGAGAGTAATTTTTGTGAATCGAACGGCACATTTTATTTTCTGTCATGGTAATTTAACATTTTTTAAGCAATAAACAGATATGTTTGAATGTCATATACACTGAAAAAAATTTTTTATTGGATTTACAATTTGTTTGTTGAGGTAACTGGTTGCAAACTATTTATTTGGGCTGAATTTAAGCAAACTAATTAAGTTGGACATACTAAATGTAATTTTTTTGTTTAAATTTAGCCCATATAAATTGTTTGTAACTGTGAATTTTACCAAAATCCAAGAAATCTTTTTTTTTTTTTTTTAGAATAGCCTAAGTCATGCTTTATAACTGCTTTTTGAGATAATTTAAAATAGAATAGTTGGCTGTTCATTCCGCTGGGGCCACCTCTGAAATAGAGACTAAGCCTAAGAAAAATGAATGAATGAGGCTAAACCTATAACAATTATGAACAGAATAAATGTAGTTTAGTTTTAGTTGCTCAATTCTTTCAATGTAACAATCTTTAGGACAAAAAAACAAGAATAGGAATTGTAAGTATACTCAAACAGAAACTATAGTGGCATTTACTATTAACAATACTGTAAACTTAGAGCCTATTTAAAACATTATAAAGTGAAACAATAATTTAGCATGTAGAAAAGGCTTGTTAGAACATCCTTTGAGTTGAAAAAATAATCTGGAATATACCTCAGGTCTTAAAATGTTTTATTTATTTATTTTTGACAACTCATGGCTCACAGAAATCATTTGAATGTAAAACTGGTTTGATTGCAGTCAGTGACACTCAGACTCAGATTGATGTCTTTGGCTCTGCTTCTTTTGTTCCACCACCAGCAGTTTTTCAGCTCTTCACAGCTCAACACTTTCCAGACTGATTGGACGTCCTCCATGCTTAATGGCTGCCGGCGCTCCATTCATACGAGGTGTTTCCGTGAGCGGCCTTTCGCGAGAATCCATCAGGAAAATCCCAAAACAAGGCTCATTGTGTGGCGGCCCCTCGCGGCCGGTGTAATTTGAACGGACAGCGTCGTGAATGAGCTCCATTCTGCCGCAGCCGCTTTCATTTGGCCGTGATGAATAGCGCTCTGTGCCCCATGAGAGCGCTCAGGATCACGGCCGGCCGGCAGAGGGCTTTCCGTGCCGTTACAGGTTATTAATCGGCGGCTCGCTTCCCTCCGGTGCTTCTTGCCAGAGATGGAGGACTTGACACGGCCAGAGGTGCCATGCTGGAGGAGGGCATCGCAGGCCTTTACATTCAGCACAGAACAAAAGGCTGTCTTGTGATGGATTGGCAGAGCTTTTCCTCCCCTCTCCTCGGCCTCCGCAGGCTCTTCTCCCCAGTTCTGTAGTAGCCTAATGTTCTTCCCTTGTTAGTGCGCCACAGTTTCCTGACTGTCATTTCTGCTGAGAGTGTTTTAGTAGTCTAACGTTCTTACCTTTATAGTGCAGCTTGTTTTCTGCTTAAGAATGTTTTAGCTTGTTGTTTTAAGAGTGTTTTAGTAGCCTAATGTTCTTTCCTTTTTAGTGTGCCACAGTTTCCTGTATGCTGTCATTTTTGCTAAAAGTGTTTTATTGTAGTATTTTAGTACTCTAATGTCCTTCCCTTGTTGGTCCACCTTGTTTTCTGCATAAGAGTGTTTTAGTTTAGTGTTTTAAGTGTTTTAGTAGTCTATGTTCTTCCCTTGTTAGTGTGCCACAGTTCCCTGACTGCTGGCTGCTGTCATTTCTGCTAAGGGTGTTTTAGTTTAGTGTTTTAGTAGTTGAATGATCTTCCCTTGTTAGTGCGCCTTGTTTTCTGCTTAAAAGTGTTTTAGTTTAGTGTTTTGAGTATTTTAGTAGCCTAGTGTTCTTCCCTTGTTAGTGCACCACTGTTTCTTGACTGCTGGCTACTGTCATTTTTGCTAAGAGTATTTTAGTTTAGTGTTTTAGTAGTTTAGTGTTCTTCCCTTGTTAGTGTGCCTTGTTTCTGCTTAATAATGTTTTATTTGAATGTTTTAAGAGTGTTTTAGTTGTCTAAAGTTCCTCCCTAGTTAGCGTGCCTTGTTTTTTTGCTTAAAAGTGTTTTAGTTTAGTGTTTTCAGAATTTTAGTAGTTTAGTGTTCTTCCCTTGTTAGTGTGCCACTGTTTCTTGACTGCTGGCTGCTGTCATTTTTGCTAAAAGTGTTTTAGTTTAGTGTTTTAGTAGTTTCGTGTTCCTCCCTAGTTAGTGCGCCTTGTTTTCTGCTTAAAAGTGTTTTAGTTTAGTGTTTTGAGTATTTTAGTAGCCTAGTGTTCTTCCCTTGTTAGTGCACCACTGTTTCTTGACTGCTGACTACTGTCATTTTTGCTAAGAGTATTTTAGTTTAGTGTTTTAGTAGTTTAGTGTTCTTCCCTTGTTAGTGTGCCTTGTTTCTGCTTAATAATGTTTTATTTGAATGTTTTAAGAGGGTTTTAGTTTTCTAAAGTTCCTCCCTAGTTAGTGTGCCTTGTTTTTTGCTTAAAAGTGTTTAGTTTTGTGTTTTGAGTATTTTATTAGTTTAGTGTTCTTCCCTTGTTAGTGCGCCACTGTTTCTTGACTGCTGGCTGCTGTCATTTTTGCTAAGAGTGTTTTAGTTTAGTGTTTTAGTTGTCCTGTGTTCTTCCCTTGTTAGTGCGCTTTGTTTTCTGCTTAAGAATGTTTAATTTAGTGGTTTAGAGGGACAGCAGATGCAGTCTGTCAAGTATCGCAGCTGTTGGACAACATAATGTACTTTTGATGCTTTTAGAAGGCGAGAATGTAGTTGTTTAGATTGCATCTATTCTGTATAAGGAAAGTGCCTATTTTAAATATTTATAATTTCTGAGATTCGGCATCCATCAGCCTGTCATACTGAGCTGAGCAAAGACGCTTGATAATGTTCATCACAAGATGGTAACAGAGACTGCATAATGAAGTAGTAGTGGTTTCTGCTATTCTGATGTCAGCTGCAGATGTGAATGAATGGTGGAAAAAAGTAGTTCCTCTTACAAAAGGGTTTTAGCCTCATCGTGTTTGAATTTCTGTTTTTATATACACGATTATGCCGTGGAACTGTTGTATGAACCCAATATCTCACTCGTAGCAGTTATGATATATAGTCACTGGTGGGACACGCATGCCTCCCACCAATGGCGATATACAGCCAAATAGCACTGTTACTTATGTGATATTGCTCACACACACACATATATATATATATATATATATATATATATATATATATATATATATATATATATATATATATATATATATACGTAAAAAAATAAAATGTCAACGTTTAAATTAAAATGTGTTTTTAAAGTTTATTAAAAATGGCACTGTTTTTAAAAAGTAAAAAGAAAACTAAAAGTATTATCATAAAGTAGCATATTCATCAAGTTCCTTTGACCTCATAAAAACAGGCTATATATCACAATACTCGTATATAAACTGTTTGATAAATTTATATGTTGCATGTATATATGACTTATTTGTATATCTTGGAAATCTAAACATTAACTTGTATTTTAAATATATAAATTGGATTAACATATTTAAATTAAAAATTAAATCTACTTACTGCATGTTAGAATAGGCTTTGTGTGTCAGAAAAGCAAGTGATTTAACTATACCTGTCAGCATTGGGATATAAAAGTACGGGATACGCCTCCAAAAACCGTTACAAATATGGGGATGAAATTAGCTTCAAATGATATAATACATAATAAACATTAGAAAATTGGAAATAAAATAAAAGGTTTAGTCAATTTACAGATCACTTTAGTGTTATTGTATGCGTCAAAGGGTTAAAAGTGTGTTAATTTTTTAACTATAATTATTTAGAGATTTCTCCGTGTACCACTAGAAGGAAGCCTGTACCACAGTTTGAGAACTACTGCATTATTAAATTGAAGTATGATTAATTAATTAATTAAAAGATTATTTAAACTGAACCTTAGTAAATGCATTAACTACTAGACTATTATTCTGAAGTGTTAGCACGTCTCAGTTTCAAAATAATCGACCCTTGTCTGGTTTTGTGGTCCACAAATGGCCATTAAAAGGTTAAAGACGACGCATCAGTATTTGTTGCTCTTTCAGAGACGTCAGCTTCCTGTGGTTCTCTTCTGCTGTTCTGCTCAGTGATCTGAGGCCTGCGGTGGCCGCGAGTGTTCATTGGAGCGCAGAGGTTTCAGACCGAAGAATGTGGGTCATGTTTGAGTGGTCTCGTGCCCTGAACCCCATCTTCCCATAAAGTCTTTATGCAATCCATCTGCGGCTGTCAGAGGAAGCCGGAGCATTTTGTTTGTTTCTGCGCCGCCACCAATTACTCTACGTTGTCCCTCAGGGAGCCTCCATTAAACCTGCCTCTCAGATCTTACACAAAGCCAATTTGTCTCAGTGTTTTAAAGTCCCGAATTTCACCGCGGCTCTGCTTTCTGGGAGTGGAATGGATGTTATCAGACTGCTTTCTTCTTGTTTCGTGTCTCAGTCTTGGCTGATATGAGTGATTCTCCGGGGTTCATTCGTACCGGTGTGTGTGTGAGAGAGAGAGAGAGAATGTGTGTTTAACTCTGCAGCACCGCATGGCATTCACATTGATTTCTCTATTCAGCAGTACTCACTCGTTTATTTAGACCTGGTAGGCTTACGGTAATATTATCTTCATTCGTTTTTATCCCGTTTTTTTTCTGCACATTACTGCTGTGTTTCAAATATGGTTTGCGCTTTCAGTTTGGGGTACTTCCATTTAAAGTTGCTTCAAATAATATGTTTTTTTCTTAATTAATTAATTAATTCTTTTATTTATTGTATTATTTTTTTCCATGTGATGTTTAACTAGGCAAGGTAACGCTTTATAATGACTACGCAATATGTATCATCTATTAAACATTAGCAAATAGTTCATTATCTGTTAAGCATGAACTCTACATTAACAATTGTTACTAAGCAATTTATAACTGCAGCTACAAATGCTATATCCTTGACTTATAAACCGATTTAAAATGTGCTTAATAATTGTACTTTCATACTTTGTTAATAATTAATTTTTTATGACTTAATTAAGTATTGCATTATTTACAAATCAATCGTATTTAAGAGTAGTTGGGGGTTTTAAGATCATTGAGAATGAGTTAGTAAACAATAAAAAAACTATTCAAATGACCATGTCTATATTATTATTCAGGCATTTACCAATAGTTAATTTGTAGGTTAGTAAATGCTTTAACTCAACTTCATCCAGTTTTGTAACCTAATGTAAGCACTATTTATGCTTTATAATCACTTACAAATGACAATAAAAGGCTCAGTAACAAACGAACCAGCCTGATCTCACGAGGAAACGTAAGTATTTTACGTTTTGTCAGTTCAGTGGGTAATTCGTACAAATTTGTACAAGTTCAGTCGTACGAAAATGTACGATTTTAAAAAGGAGGCTTGGCACCCAACCCCTTTTTATAGATTGTACGAAGTCATACAAATTAGTCACTAAATTAAAAAGTTATGAATTGCTGTGAGATTGTGTTGAACGAACCACAAAATGGTTTAAAAAATAAAAATTAATTGAGAAGTTTTGTCTATGATCACTTTTAGTTCTATCACACATTATTGTGAATTTCATATAAAGTCATAAAATAAAGTCTCTAGACTTGCTGCATCACAGACACAAATATTTTAACAATAAAAAAAATGAATCCCTTTCTGTCCATCAGATATTATATATATATATATATATATATATATATTGCAATCGTGATTTTTGAAAGTATTACATCACTTTGTAAATGTTTATTATTACCATTTGTTGAGTCTACACATGCAGTCTGATAGATTGCTTGGACCCTGAAGCCGCTTTGCATGACGTCACACTTAACAAGCGGATTTAAAGAAAAGTTCATATTTTGTTTTGGTGGTCTCCAACAACAGGCTGATATGCATGCAAGGTAAAGAAAACACTTTCATTTTCTTATAATATGCATTTATTTTTACTTATTTATCCCAACGACTCAATAGGATTCCTTAAGCGAGTCATTTGTTCCCAAACCCCTCCTCAGCCCCTGGGTTTAGTGCGAGACAGAGAGAAAAGCCCACCACGGCTATGAAGTAGCAGAGGGTATGTGAGAGCTCAATGCAGGAATGCATTGAAGCAATGCAGTTAAACAATGCAGTAAACACCAGCATATTACTCTACTCTTAACCTTAACCCTAACCCCAAGTAGTGTGAGGAACAGCTGATGGTGGCCATAGCAAAGACAAACGGCGGTAGATTGCGAGTTCAGAAACGCATTTAAATCAGTAATGGAAGCATGCGTCACGTTTTCAATGTGGTTTTTTATACGTTAAAAGCGCCGTACAGATTTAAACTGATAGATACAGTACAAGCACTGATCTATATAAGGTGAGTGATTACATGCCGAGTGGAGCGATTACAAGTTACAACATACAATTAAACACATATTTTGCAAACTATACAAAACTAGGCAACAATTTTAATGACACTTACATGTTATGATCCGGAGGAAGAAGAAACTGGTCCGTGTGAACTGTAACTGTTACTGACAAAATGCCATACATAATGGTCTCTGCTGCTCCTTCCTTTAATAGCAAACGGCTGACGAATCCTGCATTGCAGCACAGATGTATCAGAAATCAGAAAAATGACAGGAGCAAACACAGCACTAGGTTGGCTTTACTGTGGTGTTGTGGAAATGAACCTTAACCCTTTATT
This sequence comes from Danio rerio, assembly GCF_052040795.2. NCBI lineage: Eukaryota > Metazoa > Chordata > Actinopteri > Cypriniformes > Danionidae > Danio > Danio rerio. The sequence goes on along the minus strand of NC_141029.1, from coordinate 45,582,599 downwards.
CCCCACAGTTAAATCTCCATGTCAGTGATCATCATCTTTGCGTCATGATCAGTCCTGTGATCCCTGTGCTCTGATAGTGTCTGAGGGTAAAGGCATGTTCATGTTTTACCGGATCCAGTACTACATATTTGGTGATGTACTGTATCGACGTCGCCACATTCACGCAAAAGATCCGAACCAACTTGATTCATTTATTCGACTCTTGAGTGGACTGTTTCATTAAAGGATCAATAGTTTTAATCATGGTGCACTTTCAAATTTAAACCTCAGCTGGATGTCACACTGCATGGAAGGTCATTTTCAAGACCCCATAAGTTTGTTCAAGCCTTTCCGAAACGATGAGTCACAAACAAATGCTGTTATAAAGTTTGCAGTACACACGCACACGCACATGTTAACATGCTACTGTCAATCAATTCGATGGGCGGGGAAAACAACATTCATATGTCATGTTGCAGTGGGCCTCAAAACCATTTAGGATACTTTGTATCCTATTTTATTGTCAGGAAAATAAAAAAAATGGAGACCTGTTTTTATATTTGTTATACTTGTATTTATAAAGTTTTTATTTTTATTTTATATAGAGATTGTGTTTATAACACTCCAATATATCACTATACTTACAGTTTTGTACAAAGTTTCCAAAAGCATTTTTATTCATTCATTCATTTTCTTTTTGGCTTGTTAATCGGGGGTTGCCACAGTGGAATGAACCACCAACTTATCCAGCAAATGTTTTACACAGCGGATGCCATTCCCCATGCAACCCATCACTGGGAAACACCCATACACTCTCATTCCCACACATACACTACGGACAATTTAGCTTACCCAATTCACCTATAGCTTATGTCTTTGTACTTGTGGGGGAAAGCGGAGTACCCGGAGGAAACCCACGAGTACACGTGGGTGCCAAGTGACCCAGCCACGGTCTTAACCAGCGACCTTCTTGTTGTGAGGTGACAGCGCTACCCACTGCGCCACCAAGCCATTTTAATTGACAAAAGCACTTTAATTAACAAAATTTGGTCCCACTTTTTATTAAGTGACCTAAACTACTATGCACTTGCATCTAAAAATGAATAAAATGTACTTACTGTGTTCATAATTCATTCAGAACACTTCTGGCACATTTGAGGTGGGATAAGAGGTAGGGTTAGGGACAGGTTTGGTGGTTTGGGTAGGTTTAAAGGTGGACCAAACTGTAAGGGATGGGCAACATGCATTGGTTAAACATGTATTTATGTAATAAGTGCATTGTAACAAGTGACTAATTTCAGTGTACATATTAGTTAAGGCCACTTAATATAAAGTGGGACCCAAAATTTAGCAAGAAGCATACCAATTTTATGTATTTAATTTATTACTCACTAGAGCGGCTGTAATGGTTTGTGATTGTACCTGTCAGTGACTGCACAGGCCAGAGGTCGGAGTTCTCTGCTTCCCTACTGAGCTTCATGTCATTGGAGGCAGTTTTCCATTGATGGCTTGGAATGAATGTGGAATGCAAGCAGTCTACAGACTCTGGCCAGTGTTACCCATTTTGTCTTGAACATGCACCATTTAGAGATCTAATATCAATTGCCTTTCAAAATGGCACAATCGTTCTCCAAATGCCCGATCTGATCTTCCGGTTTAGTGCCGTTTTTGGGAGTCAGTACACAGCTTTTTATCAGTCTGTCGGGAAACAGTCATGTTTACAAGTTCCCAGGCAGTAAACGCTTCCAGGAAAGAACAACTAGCATTTGCCAAAGTCTGCGGCATCAAACCTCTTGACTCAAAGATTTGTTTGAGACACTTAGCTGAAAATAAACACGGGTCTTCAGTGCAGCTTTGGCTGTGTTTGGATGGAATACCAGCTCCTGTTTACTCATAACTGCACAGTGTACTGTAGACTGCCTACAATTACTTAAAAATAGTAGCTGAAAGGCTGTATTTCTTGGTAAATGCTTGCTGTGCTGCATATTGTTACATGACTGTACACATCATCTTGTCAGCATCTCTTTTACTTGATCGCTATTATTAGGGCATGTGTGCTGAATTTTATGAGTTTATTTTATGTAGTGTATTTTTACAGAATATAGGTTATTATGTATAAATGAATATATATCATAGCACTTATAACATTTATTTTTATTTTTTCTTTGTGTAAAAGACTTTATTATCACTCCTGCCCAAAAAAAAACAATAATAATTAACTAATATTGTCACAGAAAAAGACCAGATACTGTGAGTAAAGTAAACAGTTTATTGAATTCGGTGGCAGATGAATAGTATAACCAAACAGAATCTATTGCAGCTTGGAAATTAAGATGTGGATCATATGATGAAGGGAACGCAGGATGAAGGTGGAACCAGGTTCATGGAACTGGGAGCTGGGAGCCAGACACCAGACGAGAACATGAGGGAATCGCACCAGGAAGAAGAAAGACGCGGAGTTCTGCAGATAACAGGGAAACGAGACAGGTACACTTTTCAGAAATGCTAGATATCACTGACCATGAGAGTTTGTCTTTTTTGTCTAACGATGAGGCCAGATATTGAGTGACCTGAGGTGCAGGTATTTATGGGGCTGGAGTGAATAGCTGGGGTTAACCTGCAGGTGCGGGGCTAATCCAAACTCAAATGAGGGTGATCAGAGTGATTGGGGTGACTGTGAGCGGGGAGAACCTGGCCTTGGGTGTGTTTCCCAAAGAACAACATAACTTGTGACTGAACTATCGTAGTACGATGCATCATTTTTTAAAAGAACGATGTAGTGAGGAGTGTTTCCCATAACATTATTTTTGCAATTTATATTTTTTTACACGCACAAAATTAAAAAATTCCAATATTAGTTTTGGTAAAAACATGTGCTCGTTTTCCACATTAATTATAATATATGTAGACGGCACATATAGGGCAGATGTTTCCTTTACAAAAATTATTGAGAATATTACAAATTTTATTCTAAAACATAAAATCACAAAAGCTAACATGTATTCTAATATCATATAAATCAAATAAATAAATAAATAAGGCTTTTAATTAAGAAATGAAATGTAAAATGTATTATTTATTAGGAAATGAAAAGATTCTTATTATAAAATAACTATGACATAATAATAATTCTTATTATTATTAATATTATTATTAAGTGGGATGTTGTTGTTTTTTTTAAGTCTACTTTTACAATTTGTAGTTTGCAAATGGTAGTATCTTCATTAAGTTTATCTGCAGTAGATAATGCTGCAAGTGGAAAAGTCACTAAAATTCTCAAATGTTTGCGCAACAATAGACCATTTTAATTTAATAGTCTGTGGAGCCCTTTAAGGTTGCAAAACTGTAGAATTCATGCCATTTATAGTCGCCTATTGCACCTTTTCTAACACTTCAGTTAGAACGCACATCTAAATCGGCTCATTTCTGTTCCTGTTAATATGATTTAGTAGCTACAACAACAGTGACTCTCTCTTTATAAGACTCACAAAGTGAAATTTTGAATTACAAAATTACAATTTTGAGTTACCTGAGAAGACTGGAAAAAAAGATAAAAAAACAAAAAACAAAATAGCAACAGAAAACATTGAAATAATTTTTGATCACTTCATATGGCCTAATTTTGTTGGAAAAGAATGCTCCTTTGTAACAAATTTAATTAGATTTCATTTGTATCTTTATTTTAATGATTTTTTCTTGTGTGTGAGGTGCAGATAATACTTTAGCCTTAAGGTAATCATGAATTAAATTCAAGTAGGCCTATTATAACTATATAGTATTTCTGACCATTTTCTTTATCATTTAAGTTATGAATTACAGTATCGCAATACTTGGTATCATGATACTTTAGCTGGTATGGTAACGTAAGATCAACTAATGGTATCGCAATAACCCTAATAGGGGGGATAACTATTCATAGAACACAACCAGGAATTATGTTTTTAACTACAGCTCTAGAGGTGTAGTTGCAAATAAAAATATTAATTAAATATTTCAGTTTCCAGTTTCACTTTTATTTAAAGATAAATCACAATCACAGCTGGAATTGCAAAGTCAAGCAACTGACATTTGAGGTGCAGAATTGTGCAAAAGGTTTGGGTCCCACTTTATATTAAGTGGCCTTAACTAATATGTACTTACTCAGGAATTAATAGTTTGTTACAATGTACTTATTGTGTAAATACATGTATTTACTGTGTACTTATGCTTAATGAAATACCTGTATGTAATTACATCTGTAATTAACTTCTGTAATTACATTTGTAAATACACTGTTGACCATCCCTTACACTTTAACCCACCCTTAAACCTACCCATACCACTAAACCTGTCCATAACCCAACCCCTATCCCTACTCAAGAGCACCACAACTGTTCTCAATTACATTATGAACACAGTAAGTACATTTGTATTTATTTTTTGATGCAAGTACATAGTAGTTAAGGACACTTAAAATAAAGTGGGACCAATGTTGGTAACATTTAGATTCTTTTTAGGTGCGTATTAACATTGAGCAAAAACACTGTATTTTTTTGTATTGTATGAATTTTGATTGACCCTAAAACAAAGCAAAACTAGTTCTATGTCTTACAAATCTCCTGAATCCTGTACAGCATGAATGTGGTCTTTACGCAGTACTTCTGGTTTCAAGCGGAGGCTGCGATTCTTTCTTTTTTTACTTACTCCCAGGGCCATTTATATCGAAGTTGATATTTAGTCGCACCGTATTGGTGTTTCATAACATCTAGTTTTTATTAGGTGGGTTGTTAGCCCAACACTCAACCCCCATCCTGGAGGACCAGGACATACACACATACAGGTTAATTTATCCACTTCATCTATAGCGTATGTCTTTGGACTGTGGGGAAAACCCATGCGAACATGCAAACTCCACACAGAAGTGCCAACTGACCTAGCTGGGGCTCGAACCAGCGACCTTCTTGCTGTGAGGTGACATTGGTACGTACTGCGCCCGGCTGCCATTTTTAGGTCTCATTATATTTAGTCTGCTTTCATTGGCCTTCTCCTTTTAGTAAAGTGAAAGATCTCGTTTCTAACAAGAAAGCAGTGAGGAAAGGAAAAGAGAGCGGTCAGCAGCTGGGGGCCGAGATGTCACGACGACTGAGCCCAGCTGGAACATCTGTCTCTGGCATTGGAGATTCTCCATGTCTCCGTGTCACCATCAAACCCTTCAGGCAGGAGAAAAGAGCCTCTGTCCCGCTGGCTCAGTCTTAAGTCTGAGGTGTCTTTATTCTCACATACAGACACACACACACACTTTCTCTCGCTCTCTCTTCGCTTTGCCGCAGTTCTCAGCTGGACTCAGATTGCAGTTTTGTCACGTCTTCAGAGCTCTGTGGTCATCTGTAGGTTTGCTGTGATTTCCAGAGAGACTTGTGATGAGCAGAAGAACAGCATTTCGACATCTGTTGTCATGGTGTTGAATCGTGTGCAGATTTAACAGTATAACTTCCCACACTAGCAGTGGGTTGAAGGACTTCTTATGCTTAAAGTAGCCTTTGTTTATTTGGTTAAATGTATGTCTGCTTATAATATTATCAAACTTTATTTGAACTTTTTTTACAGTAAATGTGACAGTATTACCTTTTTTCTGAAAGTCTTTATAAAAATATAGTGGAGTTTTCCCTTGTAAATTGGGAAAATTGGAATTTAAAAAAAAATTATAAATATACTTACTTCTAGAAAAATTGATATTGAAGTAGATATTTAGCCGCACCATATTGGTGATTCGTAACATTTCGTTTTTATGAGGTGGGTTGTTAACCCAACACTCATCCCCCAACCTGGAGGACAAGGACATACACACATACACGACGAACAATTTAGCCTACCCATCTCACCTACAGCACATGTCTTTGGACTGTGTGTTTTACTAATCCATGATGACTTGCTATGCTGAGAAATGTAAAAAAGGGTCCATAGGCTATTTTTCTCCTATTTCGACCTTCCTCATCTAACTGTATAAAATCATGGCTAATGTTAGCTGTGTTATCTTATCAACAACATTTATTATCTCAAATTTAGTGATCCATTAGACCCTGTGTGTCAGTAAAAACAGTTTACTACTGAACAACTCATTTTGTCAGGGTAAAATAAACAGAAATCAAATGTGAATGCTTGATTGTAGCTTAACTTTCTTCTCAAAGCTCTGAAAGTCTACTCAAAGCTGTCAATCATGACCAATAGTATCTGCAACCCAGGCTCATTCTGAAAAAGTACCGATATATACAGTACATTTCTGGAGAGCGGCAAATACATCCCAGGAGGTTGTTTTCATGAATCCATTAGAGGCCAATGTGCCATTCGCGCCTGCTGTTCTTGCGTAAATCCACCAGAGGCCTCTGTTGACTGACTTATTGTCTGACTGCCTGACTGATCTGCCCTCTTCCTTCCCTAAACGCAAATCCAGAAAAAGAAAAGCCCTCTCCTGATTTTAACCATGTTTTCACCCTGTTATTTACTTGTTTATTTAATTTTTTGGCTTCTGTTTTTGTTACCCACTTTCTGGTACCGTTCTTCCCCAGACTCATTCATGGCCAGAAAAGGAACAACATCATACTGCCCTGTAGCGTTCGTTTTAAAGACTAAATGCAGTCATACGTACTTCTGGCTGCATAATTTGAGATCTTCAGAAAAGTACATAGGGCTACATTTTCACACATTTTCTTCAGCTTAACCTTGCGAAAACGGAAATGCTTGAAGTTTATGTATTCTAGAACTGCTCGATCTTGCAGATCCGCACTCTATAACATCAGAAAGGTCCGACCCTTCCTATCTGAACATGCAGCTCAACTCCTTGTTCTAGCTCTTGTTTTCTCCAGACTGGATTATTGCAACTCTCTACTAGCCGGGCTCCCTTCTATCAAACCTCTTCAGCTGCTTCAGAACTCAGCAGCACAAGTGGTGTTTAATGAACCTAAAAGAGCCCATGTCACTCCGCTACTCATCCGTTTGCACTGGCTGCCAGTTGCTGTTCGCAACAAATTCAAAGCTCTGATGTTTGCTTACAAAGCAACCTCTGGCTTTGCTCCTTCTTATCTGCACTCACTTCTGCAGATTTATGTGCCCTTCAGAAACTTGGGTTCTGTGAATGAACGTCGCCTCATGGTTCCATCCCAAAGAGGGAAGAAATCACTTTCCCGAACTCTCGCATTCAATCTGCCCAGTTGGTGGAATGAACTTCCTAACTGCATCAGAACGGCAGAGTCACTCGCTGTCTTCAAGAAACGACTAAACTCAACTATTTATTTGCTTCTTAAACTTTACATACCTGAAACTTGCCTACAGCACTTATTCATTGTTGCTCTTATAGTTGTGTAAATTGCTTCCTTGTCCTCATTTGTAAGTCGCTTTGGATAAAAGCGTCTGCTAAATGACTACATGTAAATGTAAAATGTAAATTTTCAGAATGAGCCTATATTGATGTTTACACATGACAAGACAAAAACACAGTTAATAAAGGAGTTACAAAATAAATAAATGTAGAATAAAAAATCTACAAATTGTTAAATGTATAGATGATTTACTATGTACACTATGTATAGATAGATTATGTGCAAATTATAAGGTAAACTAAGTATGTTGTTAGATAAATAAATCTCTATAAATAGTAATGAGTTATGTTGGAAAGTATCTACCTCAGGTTTTTCCAAGTTGTTTTATCATTAAACTGGTGACTGTTTCCTTTGTACTTTGTAAAATTGAGTCATTGACAAATTCTTATTAGATGAAAACTTATTTACATTATGGCATTGTTCACATTTTAAGACTTTTTATTTAAAAAACAAATGTTACACACATACTATTTGCTATGCAAAACTTTGAAGCTCAATATCTCAAAACCATTCAGAACGCAGATAGAACCTTATAATTCCAAGATGACGATTTGTATTTTTCGTTGTGTTTTGGGGCCATTTGTCTCCCCCTTATTGCAAAACAACTAAGAAAAGAGAATAAACTTTAGAATAGAAAGATAGAAGATCATTCTAGCAAAAAATGGATGCACCGTTGAGAACCTGATCAACTTATTAGGGTTTTTATTTCAACATAATTCAGAGAAGCTGATTTTGTAAATAAGGATATATATTTCAAGTAATTACATTATGGCATTTTTTTTCCAGTGTAATCTTCAATTCTGTGATCTCTCTATAAATAATTATCGTTGAATATTTGCTTGCACAGTAATGGCTGGTACACTATTTCACTTCTTTATTTACTTGTTCATTTGCCAGCGACCCTTTAAAATCCATTAAATAAATCCTGTTCTAATAAGTCCAGCGCTTGAATGGCCTCTCTTGAAGATTCTTTAATCCCTCACAGCCAGCGTTCGGCTTCTGGAGGGCTTTAAACTAATGTTACACATCACAGAGGTTGATAGATTGGTCTGCAAGGCTCCCGCTCAAATCAAATATGACCCTTGCTCATTTACACTGACTCCAATTATGAATGGAGTGAATTAATTCAGTGATGCTTTCGCCTAATGAAATGTGATTCATATGGTTGTTTTAAGGCAGTGATTGGACATAAATCAATGGCTCTTCTACCTGATTGACTGTTTATAAAACAGACTGTGACCTGGACACTCATGTATGAAAATGTGTTTGGAATTGCTGCTGGATTCAACCTTATTCCGTCATAAAATATGGATTTTTTTCCCTCTACGCTCCGGCATATGTTTTACTGCGCTCTTCACCTCATTAATGCACAGTCAAACAGAGTTTAACCCTTGAATTAAATGATATTTCAATTCTGGGTATGCCTTTTTAAGGTCAAAATTAGTAGTCCTTTTAAGCTATATATTTTTTCGATAGTCTACAGAACAAACCATCATTATACAATAACTTGCCTAATTACTCTAACCTGCCTAGTCAACCTAACTTATTATTCAAATTCTTTTTCAACAACAATTAAGAGGGAGGGGAGCTCTGGGTTTCCAGCCCATTGTCAACTGCCTCAGGTTGATTTGAATAGAACAGTTGAACAGCCGGTTTCCTGATCTTCTTCTCAGATCAGAAAGTTTACCTTTTTATTGCATCTCATAATATTCCATAGCCATTCTCAGGGTCTGATAATATATTGGACAGATTTAGCCATCCTTACAAATAATATTAAATAATACAAGAATTTACATATTTGTCTAATCTATATACTTTCAATGTCCATCAGTTCAACAAGAGTCACCATTCAGACCAATGGTCCCAACCTTTGTCACTGCGGACCGGTCAACGATTGACTAATTTACCATGAACAGGCATACAGGGGTGTGTACAGTATGTATGTAGGTAGAGATAGCAAAAGTACACACATCTTTACTCAAGTAGAAATCCAGATACTGTTGTTTTAAACGACTCTGGAAAAAAAAGTTAAAGTACTGATTACACTTTTATACCCAAGTAAAAGTAAAGAGGTACAGCCTAAAATTAATACTACCTGTTTTAGTAACTACAATGCACATCATGTAAACATCTATACAAAGTAACTTAGACTTTAATTTTTATTTTTTTATTTTGTACCAAGCAACATCACTCTACAATATTGTCCAACAACACTGCTCAAAATGTTTCCATTTATCATCACTTAGACACAAAACTTAACTGTACGGTTGTTAAGAACAACATCTGTCATGTTTGTATACTCTAAAACAAAATTCTGTAGGCCTATATGTTTATAACTAATAAATGAGTTAAGTTTAACACCAAATAATATTTCCTTTTTTTTTTTTTGGGGTAATGTAAAAAATCTAAATGTGGTTGCCTTTAAATTATTTTTAGCATTATGCTAAAGCTGCTTTATTTTCTTCAAACAGCACACTCTTGAAGCTCATATGATTTCACTATTTGTTTTTTGTTTTGTTTGTTTGTTTTCAGAGGACTATGTATATTGTATTAGTTCAATTTCTGCCATAAAACTCTATGCGCACACAGGTTGATAGGTCACTTAGGCCGTACTCACACTATGTACAGTTGGCTCGAACCGGGCCAAAGCACGCTTGTCCCCCCTCCCGTCTCCCTCAAAGGCCCTCACTTACACTACAATCGGGCCTGGGCACACTTACCTCATCGATGCTGCGCTGTTCAGTAAGCGCTCTCGCTCAGCACAGAGGAGATTTCCATAGTTATATCGTTTCAGTCGTTTGAGATGCGGTGACATGCAGTCAAATATTTCACCAAACAGTCCCTAGGGATGCGGTGACGCAGTCAGATATTTCGCCGGACAGATCCGCCACTTTTGGCACTCATAAACAATCATAAAGCCCTCGTGCTGCAGGAATGAGGAGGTCTGCTGAAGGTGCACAGCTGTTGTGCAGAGTTTGCATCTTTAATAATCTAGGGCAGTTTGCGTTCATTGAACAGTAAGAATGATTAATAAATCCATATGAAACAGTCCCTTAAAAGTCACGTCTCGCTTTCAGTTTGGGCTTTGGCACGTTTTGCACTCACACTACAAACGTACCGCGCCAAAGCCCAAGTGAACCGTGCTCAGGCCCACCTCTTCCAACCGGGCCAGGGCCGGCCAAGTGAACCGTGCCTGAGCCCGATTTAGCGCACTCACACTTCATAAACGATCCAGGAAACGGGCCTGGGCACGGTTCGGATAGCCAATAAGCTTGCTCCTCATCAGTATAAATGCTCTGCATTGTTTCGCACTGTTTAGCTGTGGCTGTGGTTTCAGAGATCCTCCTCCACCCTAGCTCCACCTGTGTTAGATCTGATACGGGGGTTACATATATTATGTTTGCAGCAGCAGTGTTATATTCTCAGACAGCATGTCTGTACTGTGTATATACTGGCAGTAGCAGGTCTCTGTATTTGCTCTGCCATAATAAACCAAGCAGCAGTGTAGCAGATCTATAGCACCAAGACCAAATACAATAATGTTGCCATATGCATATTTATTACCATACTAAATCACGAGAGTGTTCATGACAGAATGTCATTAATGCTGTTATCACATTTCGGCATCCTCTTTTTCACATTAAAATGAATTCCTGATCCTTTGCAATGTAGTTTTATTCGTAAATCACCCAGTATAAATACTTTTAATGTTCTAAAATATTTATCTAACAACAATCTATCTAACAAAAAAGACTATTGTGTATATAATACACATCTAAACCAGAGAAGTACAGTAGCCTACACCATGGTCTGAAGTGGACAAAATATTTAAATACCCATTTAAATGCCAGCTTTGAACAGGAATCGGTCTCTTGTTTACCTGTGATCCAATCGACCAAAACGTGTCTTATTACCAACTATAAACATGACCTGGGCTTGACATTAACACTTTTGATCACCAGCCACTTTGGCTAGTAGATTTCCAACATTACTAGCCACTCTGTATTTTCACTAGTCACATTTTTGTTGTTGGGAAAATATATTGTATATGCATGAATTTAACTTTGACACGCTAAAATTACTTGATTTAGATTTAGTGCTATGTCCACATGCCTCCTTATTCATTTCACTTCTTGTGTGTTGTGTATAGGCTTACTTAATGAGCATGAGCAAATGTGCCATGGTTTCATAGTGTCATATGACAATTAGTTTTTATTTCATATGAATTTTTCAGAGCTCAAAATGAAGGATTTACCAAATGTTTCTCTGACCACACCAAACATAAATAATTATTTATTTTACCAGATATTTTAAATGTAACAAAATAAGCAAAATATAGCTGTATGGTAATACTTTTTTATTTAATTAAACATTTCTTTAAAAAAACAATTGACATTTAAAAAATTAAATATTGTCATGTATTTGAAACACAGTAAAATGTCCTGGCTAAAGGTCCCAGATCACAAGTTAACTACACATAAATGTGGAGTTAATCTCCTATTAAAGCAATGTTATTGTAAAAAATATATATAATTAAACCATATTAATAAAAATAACTAAGCAAAAGAAAGCAGGTGAAAAACATACTGTGTGTGATAATTAAAGGATGATCACACGCACACGGTTAACGTTAGCCCAATAATCTGTTCACAGAATGATTAAAGTGAAAGCAACCGGTGCTGCTTACAAAAAGACAAATCTGGAGCTCTTAAAAACAGCAAGACTGTCGGGTGCATGAGCATAACTTTTTGTCTAGTCTATTTGAAAGAGAACCGATCACACCAGTTGCATTTTGTAGACATGGTTGCTTCAAGCAAGGAAACGGGAGCGCGCATGCCTTTCAAACAGTTCACATCACATCAACTGTTAGCGCGAGTGATCATTCTCTCATTTGGTCTTCACCTGCTTGCTTTTGCACGCGAGAACACAATTATTTCATTTGTCATGCTGTTTCTCGATTATAATATCACATTTGCATGGATATTAGGCCATCCTTATTGTCGAACCCTGCTTTTAAGAAAACCACAATTTAAAAATGATTTTCAACCAGCCAAAGTGACTAGTGAGAGTGTCTGTCTAGCCCACCACAGCTAAAATCTACCCGCATTTGGCAGGTGTTAATGTTGATGTCAAGGTGTAATGTTAAGGTGTTAATGTCAATGGTAATAATAAGGTGTTAATGTCAATGGTAATGACATCAGTCATGTTTACATCGCTGATTCCGTTCGTCTCATCGACATTCACCATTCACATAATCTCACATAAAAATCTGTTACATTTATAAAAGTGAACATTTTTCTAATCCTTTCTTACAGCCAGTTTTTTGCTTCATATTGACAACCGAGTGTGTTTAGTTGTGTGCATGAGATGTTTGTGTTTGCTGTAGCAGATGTTTGATCTGTAATACAGCATCATTATAGTCACATTATAGACAGACTGCAGTAGATGGACGCTTGAGTCTTTAATGTGACATCATTTCCTACACTGCTGTAGATCTCTAAAGCTTCTGGATTGGGACCTGGGGAAATAAAACATCTGCTTTACAGGTCTGCTGCTTTTCTGTCAAGTGTGTGTGCGTGCCTGTCTCTGTCTGTCTGTGTGTTTATCTGTCTGTCTGTTTTTGTGAGTGTGTGTGTGTTTGTCTGTCGGCTGTTTGTGTGAATGTGGGTGTCTGTGTATGTGTCTGCCTGCCTGTCTGTCTGTCTGTCTGTCTGTCTTTCTGTCTGTGTGTTTGATTATCTGTCTGCTGTTTGTATGTGTGTTATTATGTGCGTCTGTATGTCGATGTATGTGTCCGCCTGCCCTGTTTGTCTGTCTACGTTTGTGTCAGGGTTCTGCCACTCTGGTCTTGTAAATTCTTGTTTTGGTGGCAGAGTCCAGACACTAGTTCTGTCTTGTCCTGAATGTTGTGCTCGGCTTGAGTTTTCTCAGGTCCAGCACTCCTTTTCTGTCATTGTGTATCTCTGTATGAGTGCCCTCTTGAGCTTACACAGCCCGTGCGCACTCCCGCTTGATGCGGATGCGTGAGGTCTGGGCAGGCTTGGGACGTGTGCTCTTGTACTTGTGTTTGTTCTGTTGGCATCGCACTGTTTTATTCTCAGGGTCTCAGTCTGATTTGTTTTTGTTTCGGTTGCCGCTGAGATGAAACATGCACTTTGCAAATGTGTGAGCGCACATTAAGGTTTTTTCCATCTATCGTGTGCTTGTGTCTTGCGTCTGTTTGTGTTGGTGTTGTCTAAGCACATGGCTCGGTGTTTACATTGTGGCTGCATGCTTTTGTGGTGTGCTTTGTGAACATGCGGTTTATGAGTTCTCATTAGGTGCGTTCGACATGAAGCATGGCTGCAGCCAGTGATCAATGAGATTAGCTAGGTGCAGGTGGGGGCGGAGTTGAAAACGGAGCCGTCAGGCTGGACACGTCGGGGCTCAAAGTTTGCAGTCATGACCGATCACTTGGCTTAATCACTTATTTATTTATTGCAATAACAACAAAATATTTACATTACAAATAAAGCAGAATACAGTCTCTACAAACCATAGTTCATTTTTAAACTATAAGGGAATTATAAATTGAATTTAAGTAGCCTTTATAACAAACGCATGTGAAATATAAGAGAAAACGATAGGGCACGTAAAAGAAATAAATATCCACAAATACGATTATTTTGGATAATAAACGCATTTTTAAAAAAAGATTTTAATCCAAAAAAGATTGAACCAAAGGACCCAAATAAATGAGCTACACTTTAAATAGAAATTTCCCAGAAAGAGCTGGTACAGTAAAGTCACTTGTAACCTTTCTGCAAAAACGGCTTGACGGGAAATTAAATATTTTATAATCACATATTTTTATATTCAAAAAAATTATTTTGTAACTCAATTTATTAAGAAATCTTTATAGGGGTGTCAAGATCAATGAGGGTAATTATTTTATTACAAGTTTGTAAGACACATTTGAGTTAACATATAGGCTTTTTACTAAAATATATCATTTAAATAATTTATAAAGCCAAATACTGTAAATAGTCTGTATAGATGGAATAAACCTATCCAAGCAATCTAGTCTTTATAATCAAATTATTTAACAAAAGATGATACTGCAGTAAAATTTTTGTAGTCTTTTAATAAGCATGATGTGTACAAGATAGAGATGGTATAAAAAGTTAATTGTTTGTTTTGAAATTTGTGAGACAGAATTTGTCCAATAATAAACCCGAAACACACGTGGTTGTTGTCATGCGTGAACTCGGCCAATTGTGTAATATCCGTGTCGTCATCGCCGGTCCAGCAGTCGCTCTTCAGATGCTGCATTGGCTGAGTCTGCCGTTTCATCTTGGAGCGCTGTCGCGGTACTTTGATGCCACATGTGACAGTCACGTGGCGTCGGCGCAGTGTCAATCCGGACAAAATTTCTAACGGCGTGCATCGCTTTAAGACAGATTTCGATCGATCGAAGTCGAACGCACCTAATGGCTGCGTGTTTCAGTCTCGTTTTGTGTGAGCACATGGCTTGTGTTTCTTTGTGTCATGTGCTCTCCTGTCTATTGTCTAGTCCCTCCCTCCTTGTTAACTCATTATTAGTTTATCATGTTCACCTGTTTGTGTGTTAATTATTTCTGCTTATATTCTCCTTATGTCTGCTGTCCTGTTCCAGTTTGGTGTCGTATCATGCCTTATCCTGTTGTGTGTTCCAGCCATGATCCCTGCCAGCCTGCCCAGTCAAGTTTGTTAGTTGTTTTTGTTAATGTTTTCTCCCTCTGGGTAGTTTGATTTGCATTTTATTTTATTTCTATCATAAATAAACTCATTATGTTTCTGAAATCACTCCTTTTCCCACCTTCGAACGTGACAGGTTGTGTGTCTGTCTAATGTTTGATGTGTTTGTGTGTATGTGTGTGCATTGATCTGTCTGTCTGTGTTTGTCTGTCGGTATCTCCTGTTCATATCCGTGTGTGTGTGTCGGTGTATTTGTCTGTGTGTGTTTCTGTATGTCTCTGTCTGTCTGACAAACCAGCCCCTACTTAAGTAGGTGCCCCCAAAGGAAGCATGTACTGATTGCGTGATTGCATTCAAAATCCTTCTTTGGCATGTTGAGTTGCACCCTTGAGCTGCTCTCTGTCCCTCCAGCAGATGAGATGTTGACTCCGAGTCCCTCTTGAAGATGTTACGCCGAAGCTCATCTCTGGACGTTTGAGTTCGGCAGCAGCTGCTGCTTCTCAAGAGTGCAGAAATCCAGATGTCACTTCACAAAGTAAGATATGCGCTCAGATCAGTTTTATAGGTCAATCATTTTTATTGTGGCCTGCATTGTGCACAAAATTAGCTTCTCAGATTACTACAGCTATTACAAACATAGCAAAAATTGATTTCATTCATTTATTAATTTTTTTTTTTTATAGCTTAGTACCTTTATTCATCAGGGGTCGCCACAGCGGAATGAACCACCAACTTATCCAGCATATGTTACACAGGTGATGCCCTTCCAGCTACAACCCAGCATTGGGAAACATCCATACACACACATTCACTACAGACAATTTAGTTCTTCAATTTACCTATAGTGCATGTGTTTGGATTGTGGGGGAAACCGGAGAACATGCAAACTCCACACAGAAGTCCCAGCTGGCCTAGCTGGGGCTCAAACCAGTGACCTTCTTGCTTGTTCTTGCCCCTTACTTCAATCAAACTGACAAAAATATAAAGTTAAACTTTGTATGAATTAAAAAGTTTTGTTGAAACCTGGTTAACTAAAAACATTCGTTGTCTGGACTTTTTGCTACCATAAATGGTCATAATTTAACAGTTAAAAAAATTATAATTCGCATTCATTTTTTTACATTACTGCGGTCTTTTTTTAGTTTTTTTTTATTATCATTGGTCAGGTAAATTAGAGTTTATGTTACTTCAATGTTAATAAATAAGGTTTATTGCATTACCTTACTGTCATGTGTGTTACTATGATGGTGTTTAGTAGCATATGTAATGACACAGATGGCCTTTTATATATTTCTCTGCTTGTGAAAAAGTTGTGATGAGCAATGTTTCATCTTATGATTTCCTCATCAGAACTTGCGTTTGGTTGTTTTTGTATGTGTAACAATAATACATTGTTAGTACAGTAAGTTATTAGCACTGTATAAATGAATGAAACAGTATAGTACTTTATAAATTGTACTGTTTCTACTGTATTTCCTACCATCATTTTTAACTTATTATTTTACAGGTTTTTTTTTACATTATTCACACACATACACACACCTACAACACTACATACAGTGCTCGGCGTATATGAGTACATCCTTCACAAATCTCTCAATTAAATTTATATTTTTAATAGAAAGCTATAAAATATTATATTTGTGCATATGCATGTCACGATCACCAGCGATCTAACATCCAGAGATCACTTTCACACGAACTACACATCTGCGGGTTTATGGACTACAGATCCCAGTCATGCAACATACACACTCACCTGCTCCAAGTCACCATTGATTAGACTTTCGCAGCTGAAGCTGCTTTTGGACTGATTGCACAGACTATATGTACACCTCTCAAACAAACAGTTGTTGCTGAGTCTTGTTATCTGTTAAGTGACATTACAACGTGTTTTCCTTGCCTTCCGTGTTTTGAACCTTTGCTTTGTTTCTCTTACAGCATTGACACCACTCCCTTACTTCCTCACTTTGTGACATTGTTTTGAGTGAAACCGATAAAACGATAACCTTCCTTGTCTTCCTTCTCAACCAGCGTCACACCTACATTAATAAAGTACATTTTTCAGGATTTTAATCCTGTATTGTAATGAATTAATCATGGTGTAAATTTAACTATATTAAATAAATCTGGCTGAGACTGTGATTTAAAAGCCCAGTATAAACTTGAAGATCTTGCATCAAATCCCTTCTCTTTAAACCGTAATCTGAGCTATAATCTCCAAATTAATTTTCCAGCTCCACTGTACGTCAACAATTGTCATATTTGTGTGTATTTTGGTTTTGCACCTCAGGAGCCGACAGACTGTGTGTTCTCCTCTGGGTGTTTCATGTCTGTAAGTGAGAAGAGCAACCTAATGAAGATGAAGCCAAAAGCGTCTGGCTCAGCCCTCCTGGGTCCGAGCACTCATCACATTTACACTCACGCCCGAGTCAATGCAAGTAAGAATCTCAGCTTTATTCATTTGTTTATGGCCGACAAGATCTCATCCAACACGTCTGAGGTTCAGTCGGATTTTAGCTGTGAAGAGCGACTCTTTTTATTCTCCGGGGGAAGCAGACGATGAATCCTGCCATGTTCACAAGCACTCGTGTCCTTGAGGGCTCATCATTTCAGTAAAGTTTAATGAAGTCTTTACAGTCACCGAGAGTATAAGCTGTTGCTCGTCTGCTCCCAAGTTGAGATGGAAATATTATGTGGAGGATATTTGCTTTGTATTCGGCTGACAGGATTTTTTTCAGTATTAATGTGATGTTAGATAAGAGTATTAAATGGTATAAAACTGAAGAGAAATGTTTAGGCATCGCCTTTAAAGCCCCAGTGAGTGAAGCAATAGTTATGTGGAGAAACGAAATACTTTTTTATTGGAAGACTGCACACAATAAAAAAGATTAACACAGCCTTTAAATAAAACAATCACAAGGAATATCCAGTCTTTAAAAATCAAAGATTAAAATGTGCAAAACAAGTGTTTTTGCAAAAATGCTAAATTAAGCATATTAGTCTTTCTGTCAAGATGTTCTAAAGTGATTACAACACACAAAGCAATAAATAATACAACAAAATATTTTTTGCTGCTGGTTTTAATCTTATTTCATTATAAAATATGGATTTTACCTCTGTGCTTATGCAGTATATGTTTTACTGTGCTCTTCACCTTAAACCGTTAAACATAGTTTAATCTCAAGAGTTAACTTAAATTCCATAAAAATTCTAGGTGTTTTTCAATTTTTCAATGAAATTCAGACTCTTTTTTTTTCTCACTTTTTTTTGACTTTATAAAGATTTGATATCAGACTGATATGAAAATATATATTTATATGTGATGTAAGAATAAGTCTGTTAAGATAAAAGTTTTAATTCTTAAGATAAAATCCTAATGGGCCTAATAATATTCACCTTTACGGTTTATAATTTATTTTAAAATTTTTATTCCAGAGAAAGTAAAGGAGATAAGAACTTATTTAGAAGAAAAAAACTATGACTGTAGAAAAAATGCCCTTGCTCTGTTATGTAATTTAATCATTTAAATTACATCAGAGGGCTAGTAATTTTGTCCTTAACTGGTGAAATGGTGAAGAAATGACTAGCAGACAAAAACATAAACATTTTGTCGCGGCTCAGACAGAGTCCTGACTTAAATCCAATTGAGAATCTGTTGAGGGAGCCAAAAATCAGGGTGATGGCAAGGAGAGTCTCCAACCTGGAAGAGATGGAGCTCATCGCTAAAGATGAATGGGCAAAATTAGCAGGGGAGACATGCAAAAAGCTGGTCAGGAATTATAGAAAGCATTTGATTGCTGTAATAGCCAATAAAGGCTTTTCTATTAATTGTTGAGAAGAGAATGAATAATTTTGGACAGAAAACAACAAACAAATTTCAAAAGGGGGCTAATAATTCTGACTTCAACCATACATATACACACACAAAATTATTAGCCCCTTTAAGCATTTTTTTCTACAATGATGCCTCTTGTACATTGATTTTTTATCTTTTGGTAGAAACCTGTGTCATTTCCGGTAAAAAAAAAAGCTAATTGAATAGAAGTAACTTTAAGTCAGAATTTGCCAGGAGTATGAATAATTTCGGGCTTGACTGTATATAATCAATTTATTTGATCTTTTAAAATCAATTGCTGTCTATACAATGCACTGTAAGTGAAAAAATATATATATTATTGAGTCATTTGTCATTGACTAAATCTTACGTCAAATGGGTTTGTGCCAAGACCAGGCTGATGTCTTTGTAGTCTGACGCCTGTATTGCTCTGTTTCATCCTCTGACTGTTTTCTTGGTCTAACAGGTAAAAAATGTCCCTGGAAGGCACATGTAATCGTGCATTTCCCTTTTCACTTTACTGAGACAGCGCCGTAACCGCAGCCTGGTCTCATGAATGAATTGACATGAAATAAATATGGAAGCTTTTAAACTGCAATCTCTCTAAAAGGTCGTCGACTTTAAGATCGCATTACAGCTTGTGAAAAAGAGCCGCACTCTTTACAAAGCTCACACATAATAGTGGATTCATTATGGTGATTCCAGCGCTGGGGGAGATAATGAAGAACATGACACAGGTTTATCACTTGACAAGATGATAAAAGCTGCTGCGTAACCAGATCCGGGATGAAAATGGCCTCTCTTCATCAACCCACAAGTGTGTTTCTTCAGTTGTGGGTATTTTTAGACTTATACAGTGATTTCGTCTAAACCCAAAGTATATTTTGTGCATTCACTTACTGTAAATTACAACAGTACAGTGACGTGTTAAAATGCAGGTGACAGAGGTATCTAATGCTTAAAGGGGCTAATAATTCTTTTAATACTGCACTGTAAAAAATAAATGTTATTTTAAAGGTAATTGTCTGTATTGTTTTACAGAATATTCCAGCTTTTTCATTATACAGTGAAATACCTGTTGTTTTACAGATATGTTCTTTAATAAGACATTCTAACAATACATTTACAGCTATTGCTTGTGTTTTGGTATTACGTTATTTTTCTGCTTTTTAAAACAAATTAAATATAAAATAGCTGCTGTCTTAGTAAACTGAAAAGGGAAATGGACAATTACATGTCTCTTTGAAAGACGTTTTTTTTACCTCTTAGACCAAGAACAGCAATTCAGAGGATGAAATAGAGCAACGCAGAGATCAGACTACAAAAAAAGCAGACTCGTTTTGCTACAATCGATTTGACGTAAGGTTTTGTCAATGAAAATTGTCAATGAATTTTTTCACTTACAGTGTGTTGTAGTTAGTCATATAGTGCACAACAACTGATGCCACACACAATGTAAAAAATGTTCCACACAATTCCATCATGTTGTCCCCACACAAATGAAGTTAACTTAATTTTTACAAATTTAAGTGGATTAAACATAAAACAATTAAGTTGTCCCTCAAAAAAACTTAAGAATTGGGTTATTTCAACTAATTTTAAGTAGTTTGAACAAGCAGCTAAAGTCATGTTTGAGTGTACAATATAAGATAGTATCTGTTTATTAATAGATTTATTACAGTTATTTAAGTTTTTCAACAAACAAACAAGTTAAAAATTCAAGTATTCTAACAGTTTTCAGTCTGGAGTAAGAATGTTGTGGGAGATCTTCAATAAATCTTCTAAGCAAAATGGAGGCATATAGTTTATCTTCTTTTTTTTTGTTTGTTTGTTTGAGACAGTGCTACCATGTTCTTAATTTTAAGTTAATTATTTTACTAACACTTTTAAGTTAAAGTACCGGTTCCTGCTAGTAACTACTTATTTATTACCTGCCTAATAATAAAATATTGGCTGTTTATTAGTACTTACAAAGTATGATACTGTTATATCCCTAATCAATACCTAAACCTAACTATATGCTAACTAACTATACTAAAAAGAAAAACAAAATATTGAGCTAAAAATCCAAACCAGCCTCATTCTGATTGCATACCCCTATATATATTTCTAGAGAGCAAAATATGTCCCAGGAGCTACATTTTTTTAGCAGTTTATGTTTTTGCATATGCACCAGAGGCCGCTGTGTACGATATTTGAGATCTCAAATTTCTCTGGCGAGTCCATTCACGCTTGCTCTTCTCACGTAAATCCGCCAGAGGCCGCTGATGACTAACTCACTGACTGACTGACCAACTGACCAATCCCCTCCACCCACCATCTTCCCTAAACCTAACCAATTGTATTTTTAAAAACACCCATTGACCCACCCACCTACTTCTGTAATCTAACCGCAGAGTTTTGAAAAGCAGTCCAGAAAAAGTAAAGACCCCTGATTTTTACCATATTTACCGATTTTACCACATTCTCACTTTGTTATTTACTTGTTTATTTTATTTCTTGGCTTCTGTTTTTGTCTTACCTGCTTTTTGGAACCGGTGAACATCAGACTCGAATCCCATCGTTGCGGTTAACTCCACTCTGCATCTCAAGTCAGCCGACGTATGTGTCGAGCTACAGGACAAACTGGTAACACTGGGAAAGCAGTCCTGATGCAGGTAAGCGGTCAGCTAGTTTGCGAGAAAAGGAACAGTGTCATACCGCCCTGTAGCGTTCATTTAAAAAATGAAATGCAGCCATACCTAGCTGTGTCTACATAATTTGATCTAATTTTAATAATAATTTCGATCTTTAGAAACATATATAGGGCTACGTTTTCTGAATGAGCCTGTGTTACAAAAATCCAAGTCCATTGTTTATTAATACAGAGTTATAACTTAAACTATAGAATGACCATTATTTTGGTATCAGCATGCTTCATTTGTTGCTATTTTCTAGAATTGTAGTTTGACAGATTTGCTACTTTTCTTGATGCTACTACAGTTTTAAATTCCCCAACACTGTTAATAACCAATCAACGCAACAGCTAAAAATATTGTTGTTGATGTTCATTTGACATCCACACATTGATGCCTTTTTGACCATCAAAAAATGACAGAAAAACTATTACAATATAGGAAATATTGTATTCATCTGAAAGCAGGATTTTATTTGCCTCAAAAAACTTTAAAAATTATTTACAGGGCAGTCTGATCAATTTTTGATGTGTTTTTGATGCCAATTTCAGATGTCTATTTGATGTTGTTTTGACATCAAGATGATACATACATTAAAAACACATCAAAAATCAATTTAGGTTGTCCTGAAAAAAAAAATTACCAATTGCAATTGCAGATGCCAATTTGTTGTTTTGACATTAAGGTCAAATCAAATCAGGCCTTTATTTGTCCTATACAATTTCGTATAGTGAAATTAAACCCCCCTGACCATACATAAACATCACAATTTTCAAGGGAAGACGGGTCACAGGAGGTAGCATTTAGAAAGGGAATTAAGATACATCTGGAGAGTTAGGCTAAAAAAAAAAAAACTCTAACCTTGCTCTTGATTAAAGCAAAGTGAGAACAGGGTGAAAAAAACCAGCCCACTAGCATAAGCACACAGGTTGTAAAGTGATCTGAAATTGATTAGAATTTTTGGTTTGTTTTTGATGTAATTTTATGTCACTTAAATATTTTGACATCAAGTTGCTAGATAGATATAATGATATATATCCGTGGTAAATAAAACAGCTTTAAAAAAATTCAGATTGTGAAACTTAGCTTGTGGTGCAATTACAGTTTTTCTCAGTCGCTTT
Organism: Danio rerio; assembly: GCF_052040795.2. Classification (NCBI taxonomy): domain Eukaryota; kingdom Metazoa; phylum Chordata; class Actinopteri; order Cypriniformes; family Danionidae; genus Danio; species Danio rerio. The sequence goes on along the minus strand of NC_141029.1, from coordinate 45,559,915 downwards.
GGTGCATTTCTCACAACACTATTTACATTTGCACAACATTTAATGCATTTCTCAAAACAATTAGTGCAAACTGCAAAACCTAGCTGATAACCTGCAAAAGTGCATCACATGCTCCAAAATGGATAGTTCATTCTTCAAAAGCAAGTATTCATGTCAATCAAATTGTCAGTATCGTCAAAATGAAAAGTCCTGAAACCATTGTTTATGAACAAGATTGTCAAATGGCTTAGTCATGTTTTCATCATGACAGTTTACTCTGTACATTTTTTCAATGCAAAAAAAGTCAGATGTTGGTGACACTTCCTGAAAATGCTCAAGACAGCACTATAGACTATTTGCACAGCCATTTAATAACTACAGTAAAGTGAGACATCGCTGCATTTAGTGAGGTGTCTGAGTACAAGACACTGAATATGTATGTTTCACATTTTTACTGCATTTGCTCTTTGAAATCCTAATTTACTCGCTGCATTGTGAAAAGGAATAAACACACCCTTATTTACAACAAACATAAACTCCCTTTGGGTAGAGCTGTGCACAACTGTACACAATATTGCAGTACATATTGGAACTGAGCCTACAAAATACACAGGTCTGTAAATTATTCATCAAATTGTTCAATTTTAAAGACATTTTCAGGAAAATAAAGATTTAAATTTGTTTTATAAAATTAGTTTGACAGATTTTGACAAGTAGTTCACCATTTTTGTATGTAATGACTCAAGTAATGAAATGAGCACTATTAGTTTTATATAGAATGACTATTCAGCATTCACACGTTTAGTTCATTTTGATTGACATGACATAAGCAGATGATAATGTTCTAAACAGCAGAGAGTTGTATGAAAGCAATTGATGCTTGTCCAAAATCATTCACAATTTGTTGAAAAGAATGAGAAACTGCTACTAGGATGTGCACAAATGACTAATTGTTTTGAGAAATGCATTAACTGTTGTGCAAATGTAAATAGTGTAGTGAGAAATGCACCAAAGCGACTGAGAAAAACTGTAATGCACGACATAGGGTTTGTCATTTTTGGAAAATATGACGATTACTTTTTCATATTTTTAGTCTTTTCACACAAGTAAAACAATGAAATATATAGAAAAAAGTTGTCAAAAATTAACATAAACGGATTGAAAATGGACATAACTCTCAAAAAATTATATATTTTGAAATTGTAAGAAAAATAAACCCTCTTGGACATAAAAAGCGCCAATAACAGAGTGAGAATCAGTAAACAGACCTTTAGACAATACAGCGTGAGTGTAATGCAGCATCATTACCGCTAAAAGACCTTCATGAAATGTAATCACCTACTCTTGTGTAATTTACCAGCTGTTCAATTATGCATCCCTGCCTTTCTGATTGAGTCTGGCGGATCCAGCAAAAGCCTCTTTTAAGGAAAAGAGCCGCCGTGACCCAAAGATGCCATAAAAAGTGAAGTGCTTTCATAGAGGAAAATAGAGATGTCAGTACCCTGCGGTGAAATCAACGGTTAGCTCAATGTATTTTTCGACAAGTAGGGCCTCATTCATTTGACCAATTATTTCTTTTGTTCGTTTCACATGCCATTGTCTCGATGGAACCAACAGGAATGAAAGAAGTCAGACTTTAACCGTGCCAGTCGACTAGTTAGTGGACTGACTGCATCCATTTGGAGTTTGGAGGAGGATGGCGAGCCTGAAGAAACCTTCTGTCAGCTCTTGCTTAGGAGCTGAGAGAGATTTCCCTCAGAGACCGGCCGCATGAAATATTTATAAAGAGGAAGTAGACTGGATCGCAGACACTAAAGTGAGAATTAATTCTGAGGGCTGAAAAACTAGATCTCACTGAGGGCGGCTGGAACGCTTCACTTAGTGTCCGGAATAGGTGCTAGTGTTTTCTAAAAGACTAGACGTGAAATCTGCTCACGTTGACCTGTAAAAATCAAGGTTTGCTTTGAAAAAAACAAATAATTCAAGCCAAATGAACCAGCATGCTGGCTTCAAATGAATATGCTTGAGTTTTTACATGTATTGTTATATATTGTTTTTGGCTACAAAGTTTTTTACAAGGTGTCAAAACTTAACCATCTCATAGTTGGGAGGGAGGGAAGCAAAAAACTGCTATAAACTACCAAAGATGGCAACAATAGATCCCTGTGATGATGAGAGGTTCTGCAATGATTTAACAGTTTTGCTAAGTGAAGTTGTTCATAAACTAATTTCGAGAGGATCTTATGCTTGTGATTGACCACAGCTGGCCCTGCATAAGTTAACAATTGATTCACCAATCAGACGATTCCTAACTCACTATAAATATCCAAAGTTTCTAACCTCAGTATCTTCATCTTGAAGAATCCCCGCTTCCACCCCTACTTCTCTCTTTTTTTTCTAGATTGAGCAACATGGTGGCCTAGTGATTAGCATTGTTGCCTCACAGCAAGAACATTTCTGTGTGAAGTTTACATGTTTTCCCCGTGCTCACATGGGTTTCCCCATGTGCTATAAGTAAACTGACCTTGCCAAATTGGCACTATCGACGAGCTCTTAGCTCTCATTAACAAGTCGGGGGAGTTCATCGAAATCTACCTGAGCCTAAACTCCCTTCTTGCCCTGCTACTGGAGGGAGTCCAGGGCTCGAGGATTTTATAAACTCAGGGCTCTATCACAGGACAGGAGAATTTTTTTTTATAGAATTATCTGTTGCCTTAGACTTAGACACATGTCAGAGAATAAGGTTTATTAAGTCTGACCTCCCTGACTCGTCATCCCTCCTCTTAACTTCATTCAAAAAAATCTATCAGGAGGCTGATAGGTTATTTAAACTTTAGTTTTGTCGACTTGCAAAACTCACTGCGTGCCGTCACCTCAGCATAAAAGGCTGTTACGTCGGTTTCATAACGCATGAGCAGAGTGTGATCAGCAAGTACTTTTTTTCGGCAAGCATATCACAACTGGGACTCACACCGGGAGAAGAACAACGCGTCAGGGTCCTGCAGAAGCAGTGCATGAGGCACGCGGGTATGGTTTTCTGCGCAAATACAGAAATGCGTCAGCTTGCTTTAGATTAAACTACATTGCTTTCACCACCGTTGGTTCGGTTGCACATGAGAATAACGTCTTTATTCCGGGATTACCACCCTTAATAAATACACTTAAATCATATCTCAAGCATTTACTGGGGCACGTTCCCCAAAATTAGGTCTAGCAACGCCCTGGTCGCGAGTCACTGACATTGTTATTTTGGGGGTTGCAGGCTTAAAAGTTTGGGAACACCTGATCTCTTTAATTACAATAGGCATGCATTTCCAACGATTCTGAGCTGGATAAAAGTCACAGAAACCAGAAAAATATCAGCAAAAGAAGTTATGTGTCAAGGCATTTAGGCCGTACTCACACTAGGTACAGTTGCCTCGAACCGGGCCAAAGCACGCTTGTCCCCCCTCCCGTCTCCCCCGACGGCCCGAGCTCACACCATATCGGGCCTCGGCACGCTTACGTCATCGCTGCTGCGCTGTTCAGAAGCGCTCTCTATGGCAAGCCTTTTTAGCATTTAAATCTTTGTTCTGACTCCATAAATATATTTAGAGATATCTCTAATTATATTTTGACTAGTCATAATTATAATTCGACTAGTCAGAATAACAATTAGAGATATCTGCAATTGCAATTGTACTAGTACAAAATCAGATTGGAGATATCTGCAAATATATTATGACTAGTCGTATTCCTCCATTGACTTCCATTGAAAAATATTTGCAGATATCTCTAACTGAGTTTTGACTAGTCACAATTGTAATTAGAGATATCTCTAACTGAGTTTTTACTAGACATAATACATTTGGAGATGTCTTTAATTCGTCATATTTAGAGATATTTACAAATATATTTGAAGATATCTCTAATTAATTTACTAATAGTCGAATTACAGTTGTAGATATCTTGAATTGGATTTTTGACGAGTCAAAACTCAGTTAGAGATATCTGCAAATATTTTTCAATGGAAGTCAATGGAGGAATACGACTAGTCATAATATATTTGCAGATATCTCCAATCTGATTTCGTACTTGTACAATTGTAATTGCAGATATCTCTAATTGTCATTCTGACTAGTCGAATTATAATTATGACTAGTCAAAATATAATTATATCTCTAAATATATTTATGGATAGTCAGAACAAGGTTTAAATGCTAAAACGGCTTGCCATACGCTCTCACTCAGTAGCACAGTGGAGATTTCTCTAGTTATATCGTTTCAGTCGTTTGTTACGCAGTGACATGCAGTCAAATATTTCGCCAAACAGTCCTTAGGGATGTGGTGACACGCAGTCAGATATTTCACTGAACATATCCGCCACTTTTGGCGCTCATAAACAATCATAAAGCTCTCGTGCTGCAGGAATAAGGAGGTCTGCTGAAGGCGCGCAGCTGTCATGCTGTGAGGAGTTTGCGTCTTTAATAAACTACGGCAGTTTGCGATCACTGAACAGTAAGAATGATTAATAAATCCATATGAAACAGCCCCTTAAAGTCACGTCTCGCTTTCGGTTTCGGGCTTTGGCGCGTTTTGCGCTCACACACAAGCGTACCGCGCCAAAGCCCAAGTGTACCGCGCTCAGGCACACCTCTTCCAACCGGGCCAGGGCCGGCCAAGTGAACCGTGCTTGAGCCCGATTCAGCGCACTCACACTTCTCAAACGATCCGGGAAACGGTCCTGGGCACGGTACGGATGGCATAGTGTGAGTAGGCCCTTAATAAAGGGTTTTATTACAATCATTAGTTACATATAAAGTTGTAAGACGAGTGACTTTATAAAATATCCTGCATGTTTCTTCCAAAGGATTATTGAACTTGTGTAAAGGCTGTTCTTTTGTAGAAAGTGGGCATAGAACAGCAGCTCATTTGCATTTACAGAAGCACACATGAAAACAGTGTGTTTTTACTTCTGTTCACAAAAATTCTGCATATTAATTATGGAGACAGATAAGACTCAAAAGTAATTCATGCAAAAGACAGGATTTACACATGCGTAGCCAAATTCATGTGCATAAAACCAAATTCACGTGCGTAAAATATTTATTTATATTCACAAAAAAATTTTACATGCTCAAAATAAAAATACATTTTCATAAAATACGTTTCACAAATGCAAAACACCATTTGCAAATGTATAGGAGTGTACAAAAAGTTTACCTTGCAGCCAATCAGAGGAGAGCTGTAGTCAAGGACACCCACTCTGCGCTCTATTTGCGCAGACTGTTCCTCTCCAGCATGGCGAACGGAGAAAGCAGCAGTCGCAGTCATACTTTTTTTCATTGATTTATTTATTTGACCATAGCCTCACTCTTTTTATATATTATTTTGTCGCAGCTCTGCTCTTCTTATTTATTGTCTCGCAGCCCCATGAGTAAACTTTAGCCTGCAGGGTAATGATGAGGCAACCCAACGTGCTGACCGCTGGACCACAACGGCACTGTTAAAACTTATATGGCCGTAATAATACTTAATCCTCATCATTACCCTGCAGGCTAAAGTTTACTCATGGGGCTGCGAGACAATAAATAAGAAGAGCGGAGCTGTGACAAAATAATGTATAAAAAGAGTGAGGCTATGGTCAAATAAATAAATCAATGAAAAAAAGTGCGACTGCGACTGCTGCTTTCTCCGTTCGCCATGCTGGAGAGGAACAGTCTGCGCAAATAGAGCGCAGAGTGGGTGTCCTTGACTACAGCTCTCCTCTGATTGGCTGCAAGGTACGAGTTACCCTGTCTCTGGCAGGAAAGTCTCAAAAATACACACACACGTATCCAGGGGGAGTCGTACGTGAAAGAGGATTTGCACATTCTCATTCAGGATGAACTCGCAAGTTTTAAACATTCAAAACTTTTTGTACACTCCTATACATTTGCAAATGGTGTTTTGCATTTGTGAAACGTATTTTATGAAAATGTATTTTTATTTTGAGCATGTGAAATTTTTTTGTGAATATAAATAAATATTTTACGCACGTGAATTTGGTTTTATGCACGTGAATTTGGCTACGCATGTGTAAATCGTGTCTTTTGCGTGAATTACTTTTGAGTCTTATCTGTCTCCATATTAATGCTCTGTGAGGTATTTTGAGCTCAAACTTCACAGACACATTCTGGAGATACCTGAGAGTTAAATTACATCTCGGTTTAAAGCATAATAGGACCTCTCAAAAAAGAAATAAAAGTCTGAATTTATCACTGAAGTGCTTTTACCAGTAGAGCAATGCATTATCAACACAAAGGTCATGGGTTTGATGCCCGGGGACATGCATACTGACATCCTGTATATCTCAATGTATGCAATGCATCAGCCATGAGAATTAATGTAATTGAATCAGTTTGTTTTCCATTTCCTGGTGCTTGGCTCTCCTGCTCGGTCTGCTCCAGAATGAATATTTCATAACTTGAGGAAATATCCTTCTACATGCCAAATCCCTTTGAAAGCCTCAATGGCACAAAAGTGATGTACTTTTTACACCCAGTAATGTATTTGGCTTGAGAAACAATAGCCGCATTATACGCTGTGCCCCTGGAAAGGGAAAGTGCGCTGGCTGTTGCATGCTTTTAGAGTTCGGTGTGGTACACAAACGCAATGTTTGCCTACAGCAGCATACAATATAGAGGAAAAAAACTGCCTTCACACTTGATCCACAGTGTTGGATAATAATCTAAAATACTGTGGGGTCAAACGGTCTGATTTTTAATGAGATCTCTAAGAAACATTACCCTTAAAAATGTTTACTGATTAACAATAGTGCATAATTCATCTCACTGGCCGTTGTTGCTAAAGGTCTGAATGCAGCAGTGTAATTGATAAACTGTTCAGCTGAATGGCGTGCTAAATTCCCCTTTGTGTTTTTGGCATGAACAGACATGCCGTGCAAAATATGAGCCAAGAGCTTTTCATTTGCACCCTTCTCACTGTCTCTGTCTCTCTCTTCCACACACACATGCAATAGTGACTCTGGGACTCACTGGTTCCTCTGGCATTCAGAAGTTGTCCTGCCCTCCTGTGGTGCTCGGTGCAGAGAACTTAATTTCCAGTCTCTCTGTTTACAGTTTGGACTTAGTATACAAATCTCTTTTTTTCTCTCCAACTTTGTAACTGTCTAACTGTATCTATCTATCTATCTATCTATCTATCTATCTATCTATCTATCTATCTATCTATCTATCTATCTATCTATCTATCTATCTATCTATCTATCTATCTATCTATCTATCTATCTGTCTGTCTGTCTGTCTGTCTGTCTGTCTGTCTGTCTGTCTGTCTGTCTGTCTGTCTGTCTGTCTGTCTGTCTGTCTGTCTGTCTGTCTGTCTGTCTGTGCGTCCATCTATCCCTCCATCCTTCATATTTCTATCTTTATCCATCCATCTTTTTCTATTTATTTTTCCCATACATCTCTCTATCTTTGTCTGTCTGTCTGTCTATCTGTCTGTCTGTCTGTCTGTCTGTCTATCTATCTATCTATCTATCTATCTATCTATCTATCTATCTATCTATCTATCTATCTATCTATCTATCTATCTATCTATCTATCTATCTATCTATGTCTGTCTGTCTTTCTGTCCGTCCGTCCGCTTGTCCGTCCGCTTGTCCATCCTTCATATTTCTGTCTCTATCCATACATCCATTCATCTATTTTTTCCATCTATTTTTTCATCCATCTGTCTATCTATCTTACTGTCTGTCTGTCCGTCCGTCCATCTGTCCATCCTTCTATCCCTCCTTCCTTCATATTTCTGTCTCTATCCATCCATCTTTTTCTATCTATCTATCTATCTATCTATCTATCTATCTATCTATCTATCTATCTATCTATCTATCTATCTATCTATCTATCTATCTATCTATCTATCTATCTATCTATCTATCTATCTATCTATCTCTTTGTCTGCCTTTCTGTCTGTCTGTCTGTCTCTGTCCGTCCGTCCACAGTTTATCTATCAATCAAGTCTATCCATCCATTCATCCATCCATTCATCCATCTATTTACAGTCTATCAATCAAGTCTGTCTATCCACCCGTCCGTCCGTCTGTCTTAAATGACATATATCATCATATTTTTCTATCATTCTATTTCTATTTATGCATCCATACACTTATCCCTCAATCCATCCATCAACCCATCCATCCATGGATCCATCTTTCTAATCTCATTCAACATTTTAAAATATTTCTTGACATTTTAATAAAATCCTTTGCTGAATAAAAGTTCTCATTTATTTCAAATCTTTAAGAGGCAAGTTATTTATTTTTCATAAAAAGACACATTCTTGTCTCATTCTTTTTTATTGAATCAAATATAGTGGTCTAATTCTTCTAAGTGCTGGTTGGTTTGGCTTTACTGAAGACTTCCTAGAGTTCCCGCGGGAGAAAATTAATGTGAAAAAAATTACTTCCAGAACTGAAGCTGCTAAAAACGTTCTTGCTATGAAACAATAAAATGCCAAACCGACTGCAATTATGTTGTCTACTTGTTTTAATGTTTTTCCTATTCAGTTTTTAAGAGGCACAATTGGTGGGCAGAGAGCAGTTTCTGCAGGCTGTTTAAAGCTGGTCTCATTTATTTCAAGCCAGGTGGTTGTCATTGTGCACATTCTGCTTTGAATGCATTATGACAGCCTACAGCGAGGTCTTTAATACTCTACACCTATTTTAAAGCTTACCTTAGGTCAAACAGATCAGACTGTCCTGCGGCGATGCACTGCACTGAAAGATAAATTGCAAAGCGCCGTCACTTAACTGTAAGGATTTACTTTGAACTGTGTTTATAGTGGGATTCTGTTGACTGGCTTGATTTATTCATGCATAAAACACCTGAGTAACAGTGCTAAAGCCATAAATCACTAATATACACATTATCATAGATTTACACTTTAATCTCTGTCTGTCGAAAGCTATCTATCTATCTATCTATCTATCTATCTATCTATCTATCTATCTATCTATCTATCTATCTATCTATCTATCTATCTATCTATCTATCTATCTATCTATCTATCTATCTATCTATCTATCTATCTATCTATCTATCTATCTATCCATCCATCCATTCAATTTATCCATCCATCCATCTGTCTGTCTGTCCATTCCCCCATCAATTCATGTATTCATCGGTCCAGCCATTCATCCAGTTCCTTTTTATCCATCCATCCATCCATGCAAATTCTATTTATCCATCCGTACGCCCATCCATCCATCAATCCATCCAAATTATCTGTCTAGTCTTCAAATTTCTATTTATACATCCATCCATCTATCTGTTGTTCATCCATCCATCCATCCAAATGATATTTATCCATCTGTCTATCCTTCCATGCATAAATCCAATTTTAATTGATCCATCTATCCGTCCGTTCGTTCAGCCTTCCATCCAATTTTTTATTTATTCATTCGTTCATCCATCCAATTTCTATTTATCCATCCATCTGTTCATTCATCCATCCAAACATCCATACATTTGTCCATTCATACAATTTCTATTTATCCATCCATCCATCTATCCATCAAATTTCTATTTGTCTGTCCTTCGGCCTGGCCTATTTATTAATCGGTCTATCCATCCATCTATCTATCCATCCATCCATTCATTCATCCGTCCAAACATCCATCCATTTTCTATTTATTCATCCATACGTTCTTCCATCCATACAATTTCTATTTATCAATCCATCCATCCAAAGACACATGCTATAGGTGAAGTGAGTATACTAAGATTGACTGTAGTGTATGTGTGTGTATGGATGTTTCCCAGGGATGGGTTGCAGCTGGAAGGGCATCCGCTGCGTAAAACATATGCAGGATAAGTTGGCGGTACATTATGCTGTGGCGACCCCAGATTAATAAAGGGACTAAGCCGAAAAGAAAATGAACATTTGTCCATTCATCCAATTTCTATTTGTCTGACCTATTTAATCATCATCCATCCATCCATCCGTACATCCATCCGTTCATCCATCCATCCATCCATCCATCCATCGTTTTATCTATCTATCTATCTATCTATCTATCTATCTATCTATCTATCTATCTATCTATCTATCTATCTATCTATCTGTCTGTCTGTCTGTCTGTCTGTCTGTCTGTCTGTCTGTCTGTCTGTCTGTCTGTCTGTCTGTCTGTCTGTCTGTCTGTCTGTCGTTTTATCTGCCTATGTATTGTTCTGTCTTTCATTCTATCATTTTTACTATCTATTTATTCTTCTATCTAATTAAGTCTATTGTTCTATCTATTGATATATCATTCTATCTGTCAGTCTGTCTGTCCGTCCGTCCGTCTATCTATCCATTCTATTATTTATTTCCATCCATCCATCCATAAAGACAGATAACACTGCCCTAGCAACCATTAAGATCACCTTAGAAACATAAAATTTTAACTATTCAAATACCACAAGGCTAATTCCCTACAAATGTTGAACTAATATTTGAACTTCCAGGCAACATTTCATCAATTTTATCTATCTACAATTCTATGCAAATAACATTCTGTCAGTGTTATTCTACTGTGACAGACCACTTGAATGATTCATTTCACAGTAAATGTGAAGCATCTCTTAACACATCCAAATTTGTTCCAGTGTAAAATATTCCATGGATATAAAATATAATACTATATAAATAGCTTTTTTTTGGCATCCATATCTCTCTTTCTCAGCACAATTATCAGATAAAAATATGAAAGTGAAACCTGATTAGCATAATTGGGAATGTATGGAGTGCTGAGCAAGCTCTATAGAGAATCTGCACTGTTCACTCAAGCTGAGCACGTTGTGTGATTATTCCAGGCTTTTTACTTGTGTTGGGACTATTAGTTTCTGCCCTGGACACTGACTGATGACATAATGTTTGCATTTAGCAGCTGTTCTGAGATCTGATGTTTGAAAGAAGTGTCGACTCTCATTAGGCCTCAGGCTTGTTTTCTTCATAAGGCTTGAATGATCGAGATTCATGCAATGTTAATGGCGTAGTGGTTCCAGGTAGTACCAATAATGTGCAGCGCTTGCATTTAACTGTAGCATGTGTCTTATAATAATTTGTTATATAGAAAGTTACAATATTGTCATTACTTACACATACATTTACCGGCCACTTTATTAGGGACACCTGTTTAATTTCTTGTTAACCTTTATTTCTAAACAGCCAATCACATGGCAGCAATTCAATGCATTTAGGCATGTAAACATGGGCAAGACAATCTGCTGCAGTTCAAACCGAGCATTGGATTGGGGAAGAAAGGTGATTTAAGAAGTGACTTTGAACTTGGCATGGCTGTTGGTGCCAGACAGGCTGGTCTAAGTATTTCAGAAACTGCTGATCTACTGGGACTCTCAATTTCTGCTTTGACATTCGGATGGTAGGGCCAGAAATTGGCATCAACCACATGAAATCAAGAATCCATCCTGCCTTGTATCAGTGGTTTAGACTGATGGTGGTGTAATGTTGTGGGGAATATTTTCATGGCACACTTTGGGCCTATTAGTACCAACTGAGCATTGTCTCAACGCCACAGCCTACCTGAGAATTGTTGCTGACCATGTCCATCCCTTTATGACCACAGTTTACCCATCTTCTGATTGCTACTTCCAGCAGGATAATGCACCATGTCATAAAGCGTGAATCATCTCAGACTAGTTTCTTGAACATGACAATGAGTTCACTGTACTCAAATGGCCTCTAAAGTCACCAGACCTCACATCCCTTATTCTAGCAAAATCCCCCTATGCAGTTTCTGTGCTGTTATTTGAACACAGCTACAGCCTCTCACTTGACAGCAGGGAAAAGCACAGCCAATCACAATGTTCATATGAGTTTTGGAGGCGGTACAACTCAAGTTGAGAATGATTTAACCCTTTCTGCATGGCCATTGTTGACAGCACAAATTTTTAAGTGAATTTAATTATTGGTCTGTTGTGGTAAAGAAGGAGCTGAGCCAAAAGGCAAAGCTCTTGATTTACCTGCCAATCTACGTTATTACTCTCACCTATGGTCATGAGCTTTGTGTCTTGATTGAAAGGACAAGATCTCGGATACAAGCGGATAAAATGAGTTTCCTTTGCAGGGTGGCAGGGCGGACCCTTATAGATAGGGTGAGGAACTCTGACACCCGGGCGGAGCTCGAAGTAGAGCCGCTGCTCCTCCACATGTAATGTAATGTAATGTGTATTTATATAGCACATTTATTGTGTATGGCCATACACCCAAAGCGCTTCACAATCATGAGGGGGGGTCTCTCCACACCACCACCAGTATGCAGCATCCACTTGGATGATGCGACGGCTGCCACAGGACAACGGCGCCAGTGCGCTCACCACACACCGGAATTGGTGGAGAGGAGAGACAGTGATAGAGCCAATTCAGTGGAAGGGGATGATTGGGAGGCCAAGATCGTAAGGGCCGATTGAGGGCCTTTGGCCAGGACACCGGGGTTACACCCCTGCTCTTTCACGAGAAGTGCCATGGGATTTTTAATGACCACAGAGAGTCAGGACCTCGGTTTAACGTCTCATCCGATAGACGGCGCCCACTGACAGTGTAGTGTCCCCTTCAATTTTACTGGGGCATTAGGACTCACACAGACCACAGGTTGAGCGCCCCCTGCTGGCCTCACTAACACCACTTCCAACAGCAACCTAGTGATCCCTAGTGGTCTCCCATTCAGGTACTGACCAGGCTCAGCCCTGCTTAGCTTCAGTGAGTAACCGGTCTTGGGCTGCAGGGTGACATGGCACATGAAGAGAAGTCAGCTGAGGTGGCTCGTGCATCTGTTTCTGATGCCTCCTAAACGCCTACCTAGGGAGGTGATTCAGGCATGTCCCACCGGGAGGAGACCTCGGGGAAGACCCGGGACACGCTGGAGGGAATCTGTCTCTCCGGCTGGCCTGGAACCCCTCTGGATCCCCCCGGAGGAGCTGAAGGAAGTGTCTGGGAAGAAGGAAGTCTGGGGTTCTCTCTTAAGACTGCTGCCCTTGTGACCTGGTCCTGGAAAAGCAGTTGAAAAATGAATGAATGAATAAATAAATTATTGGTAGGGACAATTTAGTAGTCGGTGGATATTATTTCAGTAGTTGTCCATCCTAAATCTACACGTCAGTCTTATGAATGCCCCTTAAATTAAAGTCTTACCCTAAAAAATATGCAAAAATGTTTCTGCTTACACCAATCTTCTATATTGTTGTACTCATATTCACAATTTCATCCAACTTACATCCTTGCTTAATTAAAACTGTATTGACAAAAGCATCCAATGCTCTCCAGGTCTCAACTGACACAAATCCTGTTGTTTCCGACTGTGGTTTTGCTAATAAATGAATGAAGCGTGAGTGAATGAGCAGTTTCAGTGTGAAAATAAGTGTCTTTTTCAAAGCTCCTCAGCCTTGCTCAGCGATTTTCCTTCAAGTCAGCTCATCGGCCACAATCATCTATCAGCCCGAGTCGTCATAAGTGGATTAAACATTCTGTTCCAAGTCATTAACGCTATTATTCAAAACTAATGAAATCTATAGGCAGATTACTGTAATGCTTCTGAATTTACTGACATGAAATAAACCCCTGTCACATCCGCTCAGAGCGGGAAAGCTAAAGCGGCAGCCCTGTCTGTCATCTTAATTATGCTGATGGATAGTAATGCACTTTGAGTGTGGATGGTGTGTCGGTTAAGACTAACAGCACCCCCTCCAATTACTCCATGCTTATTTATGAAGATGATATTGATGAGGATGCTTACTGTATGTAACGAGTAGACGACAAAGTTAAAATTACCTCTGTCACGGATAATTGCTCGCCGGACACTTTTAACAGATTGCAAATTGCCACTTGGGTTGCTACAAGCTGAAAATGGGGGCTTGAAAATGTCATTTTTAACCTTTAAACTTATAATCCATAACAGGAGATTTGTGACTGAGAGCATTTATACTTGTATCTACAATATTATATTATATTAACGAATAAGAACTTATGCTCAAAAGAACGCAACAATTGAGTCCTGATTGTTAACAATATCTAATTGTGTAGCCAGAGGTACGTATGGCTGCATTTCATCTTTAAAATGAAAGCAATGGGGTGGTGTGACGCCGTTCATTCACGCTTACCAGCTGATCGCTTACCTCTATATGGACGGCTTTCCTGCTGTTACCAGTTTGTAAGCTCACCATGTAGGTCGGCAGACTTGAAATGCAGTGAGGAGTTGACCACAATGACGGTGTTCGAGTCTGGTAAAGAATGGTTCCAGAAACCAATTAAGACAAAAACAGAAGCCAAAAAATAAAATAAACAAGTAAATAACAGGGTGACAATGTGGTAAAATCTGAAATTGTGGTAAAATCAGGTGAGGCCTTTTCTTTCTCTGGATTGCTTTTTAAAACTGTTGGTTGGGTTGAGATAGAGACTAAATTTTGAATCCTGCTCCCGCCAGGTTTTAGCCCGAACCCGACCACTCCCGCTTATATTCAGTTTTCTATCTGCCACGCCCGATCCCGCTAAAGAGCGGGGGGGGAGAAGAAGACCGAAAACCACCCAGCTATACTAAGTCCAGACAGCCTATAACAAGCTGTCTGTATAAACACACACACACACACACACAAACACATAGACAAAGCTCTATCGCTCATTCGCGCACACACACACACACACACACACACACACACACACACACACACACACACACACACAGCAACAAACAAGCTAAACACAGCATCACGCTGTCTCATTCACTCACATACAAAAGCGTGCTCGCTCACTCGGGAGTCGGGAGCTATATTGCTAGACGGCTCGCTCGCATCCAAAATTAAACCAGTTACCGACCGGACATTTAATCCTGCGCCACAGAAATCTGGTCAGGTCCCGCAGTTCCCGCGGGAATGCAGACCTCTTCCTTGAAGGAAGTGGGTGAGCAGGTAAATATGTGCTTTTAAAAACACTATTGGTTGAGTTTAGGGAAGGACGAGGGTGGGTCAGTCGATCAATCAGTCAGTCGACAGCGCCCTCTTTTAGATTTACACAAGAACAGCATGGTGCAAATGGCACTTTGAAAGAGAAATTTAAGATCTGAAAAAGCATACACTCTGGTGGATTCACGAAAACACGTAGCTCACCATGCTGGGACATACTTGGCGCTCTCTAAATGTATATAGGGGTACGTTTTTAGAATGAGCTTGGGTTGGTTTTCCCCCACAGTCCAAAGACATGCGCTATAGGTCAATTGAATAAACTAAATTGTCTGTAGTGTTTGAGTGTGTGTGAATGAGTTTGTATGGGTGTTTCCCAGTGCTGGGTTGCGGCTAGAAGGGAATGCGCTGCGTAAAACACATGCAGGATTAGTTGGCAATTCATTCTGCTGTGGCGACCCCTGAAATAGAGACTAAGCTGAAGGAAAATGAATGAGTGAACCATAAACTTTAAATGAATAGTTTTATATTTTTCTAGTTTTTAATTTGATTGTCATTTGCAATGTGTTGTTGTGTTGTCTTTTTTTTCCCACGATTGTACCTTTTTATTGTATTATTACTTTAAAAAGACATGATCAGGGAAATGCGAAACGGTGGCACTGTAGTTAGCACTGTCAACTCACAGCAAGAAGGTTGCTGGTTTGAGTCCCAGCTGGGTCAGTTGACATTACTGTGTAGAGTTTGTATGTTTTCCCCATGTTCATATGGGTTTCCTCTGGGTGCTCCGGTTTCCCCCACAGTCCAAAGACATGTGGTTAAGTTGATTTAATAAACTAAATAAGCTGTAGAGTAGGGTGATGTGGTGGCGCAGTAGGTAGTGCTGTCATCTGACAGCAAGAAGGTCGCTGGTTCGAGCCTCGGCTGAGTCAGTTGATGTTTCTGTGTGGAGTTTGCATGTTCTCCCCTCGTTCGCGTTCCTCCGGTTTTCCCCACAGTCCAAAGACATGCAGTACAGGTGAATTGGAAAAGCTAAATTGTCCGTAGTGTATGAGTGTGAATAGATGTTTTCCTGAGATGGGTTGCAGCTGGAAAGGCATCCGCTGTATAAAACATGTGCTGGATAAGTTGGTGGTTTGTTCTGCTGTGGCGATCCCAGATTAATAAAGAAGCTAAACCGAAGAGAAAAATGAATGAATGAATGAATGAATGAATGAATGAATGAATGAAATTAGCTGTAGTGTGTGTGTGTGTGTGTGTGTGTGTGTGTGTGTGTGTGTGTGTGTGTGTGTGTGTGTGTGTGTGTGTGTGTGTGTGTGTGTGAATGTAAGAATGTATGGGTGTTTCCCAGAACTGAGTTGCGGATGACGAATGAAGGATTTAGGAAAACAAACAAATACATAAAAAATAAAAGACATACAAATATATTTGTAAAATTCAACGTTTTTTTTTTTTTTTTAAGAAAAGAACGAAATATTCAAATATTTGTATTTTCTTATTACATTTTTTTCATAGTCATTTCTATTTTATTTTTTTTTTGTTCTATATTTTATTTAATGATGAAACCATTATGATTGTGATTTTAGTTTATGCTCTTTCTTTGTCGTCACATGTTATTTAACTTTTATAGATGATTTTTTTTTTACTGTATGCTTATTACTGTGGTGTTTACATATAGTAAACATTCAATTTAATCTATTAGTCTATTAATAGGATTCTTGCGCTAAATATGCCTTAGACAATAATTTTGGTATAAAATATTTTGTTATAATTTTTAGTGGATTTGTGTTTTTTATTTTAAAACATTCATTTTCTTCAGCTTAGTCCCTTTAATTATCAGGGGTCACCTCAGCAGAATGAACCGCCAACTTATCCAGCATATGTTTTACATAGCAGATGCCCTTCCAGCTGCAACCCAGTACTGGGAAACATCCAAACACATTCATTCACACAAATATACTAAGGCCAATTTAATTTATTCAATTCACCTATAGCGCATGTCTTTGGACTGTGGGGGAACTGGAGCACCTGGAAAAACCCACGCCAACATGGCGAGAATATGCAAACTCCATACAGAAATGCCAACTGACCCAACTGGGACTCGAACCAGTAACCTTCCTGCTGTGAGGTGACAGTACTAATCACTGAGCCTTCATTTTTATAAAATTTAGCAACATTGTAATATGCAGATTTTTGACAATCACTTAAATTAAGATGTGAATAATAATATTTTGTAGCTCAACAGTTGCTAAGACTGATTAGTATTTATGTTAAAGCAGGTATGAATGCAGGCTGTTCTGTACTGTAAGTTACTGTTGGTGGTAAGCAGAAATTCATCTCCTCAGTTTCTCTGAATATCAAAAGCATGTTTTACTAGCTTCTCAAACTATTTGTTGATTCATTTTGACTCACGCCAGCATATGTTTTGGTGGTGGAGGACCCTCGAGTGACCCTTCAGAAACAGATCTGTGTCTGCTTTTTCTCATAAGTCAGGGTTTGAAATGACGGGACCCCCATCAACCTGCTCTCTTAACCTCAGTTCTTCAGCCTGATGGTTCACTATGACCTCTGGGTCAGGAATACAGAGCATATTTATTCCTTTCAAACCCAGCTTTACACGATCATATACAAAATCCAAGTTCTTCAGGCATTCAGAAGGACACTCAAAGGGGTTTGTTGAATGAAGAGCAGAAAAGCAAAGTTCAGGGCCAAACCATTATAACATGTGATTTGGTTCCGTTTGATAAGATTAAACTCATTTACTTGTACGAGCCAGAATGGAGTGCTCTAATCGGGCCAATATCTTTTAATGTAAAATATCCACACACAAAAAAATGAGGGAGACAACAGCAGTTTTTAATTTGAACTAATTCACTAAAGGGAAAAAAAAGAGAAAAATATATTCTTATTTGTTCAGCCTTAAGTCATTCTAATAGTATACTGTATGCCTTTCTCAATTAGGACAATCAACAGCTTGCCGTGTGATAATACTAGAACTACACTGTAAAAATATCAGTAAATTAGAAGTTTTTCGTATTTTGTGATTCCTGTTTTAATTTTTTCCCCATTTATTTATGCTTTTGAATTGCATTATGAGACCTTGATCTTTCTTTCAACAACTTTTAACCTTGAAAATCTGAAGAAAAGTGACTTTTATTAACATTTTTAATAGTTTAAATGAGCAGTATCACAGGAGTAACAGTGCAATATGGCTGTATAATGGCACTGGTGGGAGGTGTGCCTTAGTGTCCCACTGCTACGAGTGTGATATTGCGTCTATACAACAGTTTGACGGCATAATCGTGTGTATGTTAAAAAAAAAAAGAGATCACAGAGAGTCTCAAAACCCTTTTGCATTAGGAACTACTTTCTTCCACCTTTCATTCACATCTGCAGCTGATGTCAGAACAGCAGAGACCGTAGCTCATTCACCAATGTTACACTTAGAGCTAGTATTTGAATGATTCTCTAGCGTAATGTCTAAGGTGAAGACAAAAAAAGGTGATTTTGCGCTCATTTTAAGGTTACAAGACTGAACGCCATGAAATGACAAAGATTTCCCAGTGTTTCTCTGTTGCAATCAGGAGATCACAATAATTAACCCTAAAAAAACGCCAAACCAACACGATCACTACCAGATTACTGTTGTATTTAAGATGAAGAAAAAAGCTAAACGCATGCGGGCATTTCTTCTTTCTTTCTTAGTTTGCAGTAATGAAAACAGGAGATTCATTAGAAACAAACAGATGGCCACCAAAAAGTAACAAGTAACGTGGGGTTATACAAAGAGTGGCCAACACAAAATACCTACATTCCTGAAATGAGTCCTGTCTCACAATCAAAACAATTACTATGGTATAAATACAGCACTACTACATACAATAGAAAGAGATTGACTTAGAAAGTCACTTACTTGTTTAATAATAATTTAATCAGCTGTAGTTTGAAATTAGGTAGAGTTTTTCCTCCTCTAAGGCCTGTCAACAATCTTTGCTCTGCTCTATGACAGGCAGATGGATGCAGACATGCTGTATCTCTGAAATCATAAATATTTGAAATGGGCTCTATCCTTATAAATAAACTGCATAGTTGCAATCTAAACAACTACATTCTCACCTCAAGAGTCGTTTGGGTTTCCTCCGGGTTCCTCAATAACTCCAAAAACATGTGGTACAGGTGAATTGGGTAGGCTAAATTGTTTGCAGTGTATGTTTGTAAATGAGTGTGACCCAGTGATGGGATCCGCTGCGTAAAACATATGCTGTATAACTTGGTGGTTCATTCCACTGTGGCGACCCCTGATTAATAAAGAGACTAAGCCGAAAAGAAAATGAATGAATGAAGTTAACAATGAATGAACTCAGATAAACTTTACTATATACTCAAGAACAAAATACACTGGCTGCTAAATATTTGTACACCATTAGAATCGGCTAATCAACTAATTTGCCTTATTTAAATAATCTACGCTTTTTATTGTAGTAATTACTATTATTTTAACAATAATGTATATTTTAATTTCGTTTTTATGATATTTATTTCTCATTTGCTGTATATTTTAATAATTTAATGATGTTATTGTAACCTCCCCGGTCTTACGCCACTCAACCCACTCCGAGCTGGTATCGAACCTGCGACCTTCTGCATGGGAGTCGGTTGCTCTACCATGGCCTCTAGTGTCTGTCACTAGAGCACCTTTAGAGGTCAGAGGAGTGAGGTTTACCTGCACAGCACTTACTAGCTGGCCTCTGTTACACTCACCCCCCTAAACTTTACTCCCATCCGGGTCACGGCACCAATGTAACCCCGCCAGTCCTACACCACCCAACCCGATCCGAGCTGGTATCGAACTGGCGACCTTCCGCATGGGAGTCGGTTGCTCTACCAAGGAGGCTAAAGATCATGTCCTCTAGTGTCTGTCACTAGAGCACCTTTAGAGGTCAGAGGAGTGAGGTTTACCTGCACAGCACTTACTAGTCGGCCTCTGTTACACTCACCCCCCTAAACCTTACTTCCATCCGGGTCACGGCACCAATGTAACCCCGCCAGTCCTACGCCACCCAACCCGATCCGAGCTGGTATCGAACCGGCGATCTTCCGCATGGGAGTCGGTTGCTCTACCAAGGAGGCTAAAGATCATGGCCTCTAGTGTCTGTCACTAGAGCACCTTTAGAGGTCAGAGAAGTAAGGTTTACCTGCACAGCACTTACTAGCTGGCCTCCGTAACATTACTTTATACATATCTAAAATGCTTTGGCAATACTGTCATGCCAATAAAGTAATTTTAGAGAGAAAGAGAAAGAGAGCAACCTTTACCTTCCAGTGGGTGCACATGGCTTCTAAATAGCATAAAAACTAAAATGGCCATAGGAGAGTGTATGGGTGTTTCCCAGTACTCGGTTGCAGCTGGATGTACATCCGCTGTGTAAAACATGTGATGAATTGAAGTTGGCAGTTCCTTCCGCTGTGGCGACCCCTTATAAATAAAGAGACTAAGCAGAAGAAAAATGAATGAATGAACGTCAGTTTTGATTTCATGGTGACTTTAACCATGGTAATAAGTGGCTCATTACATTAGTTTGTCACATTTCCCTCTCTCTGAATCTCCCCGAGCACAGACTCTGAATTAAACATTAACATAATGGGCCGTTTTAATTATTTATGCTGAATTTCAAATTGTGTTTGGTGTCATAAGCAATATAGGTGTCAGGCGAGTGTCTGTTGTCGGATTAAAGCAGCGCTATCATCTAACCTGCTTTTGACAGGCAAGGCTGTGCTGCCGGAGCAGACATGAATAGACATTTATATCTGTGCAGAAAAGCTAAATGCATCTGAACACACAATGCGGATAAGAGAAGTCTCATGGGCTTAACCGCAAAGATGATACTCCCTCCAGAAAAAAAGCGTTGCAGGATGACACCACAAATTGTGTTAAATCATGTTTAATGAAAAGGTACCTCCGCAAGGCAGTCAAGTTAGATTACATAATTATAGGAAACTGGGACATCGGCACAGCAGCGCCAACACACACGGCATTACACCAGGAGACAAACACCTCAGGGGATGAAAGGCCTAGAAAACAAACAATGATTTATCATCCTCGCTCAATATTGCTTTTCTTCTCTTGCCTTCGCAGATTTTCATTAATAATCAACATGAAGTCAAAACTGACCCTATTTGCTGTCTTAATAAATGTCTCTGGTCTCTTTGTGGCTTCCAAAAAAAGTCTCACTATTCTTTCATCTACTGAAATTGCTTCAGTCTTTTCTTTTGTGGGGAACATCAAGAAAATCCGTCATTTGGCCTCCAATCGCTCCTCTATTCTTTAATGTAGACTCCACTTCTAAAATCACAATCATTTTTTGATGGGTATGCTCAAGTCCAACCCTACAATTTTTCTGATTACTTTTCTTTCAATCAAACTTGTCTATCTGGTTGCTGTATGAGAAAGATGTCTTAACTGTTAAGCATTTGGGTATAAGATTAATGGTTTTATTCAGCAAGGGTGCATTAAACTGATCAAAATTTATAATAAAGACTGCTGTGTTGTTTTTCCAAATACACTCACCGGCCACTTTATAAGGTACACCTGTCCAACTGTTCTTTAACGCAAATTTCTTTAATTTCTTTAATCTTTAACGCAAGTAATCTGTTTATCTGTGAAGTCTATTTTAGGTGAAAGCCAGTTATTCCAATAGAAATAAATATTATTAGGAAATTCAAAACAGGATGGAAAAGTTCATCACACAGATTTGTCTTGTGTTTAAGTTGGTCATGCTTGATTCTCAGTTTTGAATGTCTTCTATTGAACTTTTTTGTTTACACATGCTTTTAACTATGGACACCAAATGCCACTGAAACTATTCATTTGACAATAACTTTCACAGGTGTCAAATCCAGTTTATAAAGGGCCGCAGCTCTGCACAGTTAAGTTCTAACCTGAATTAAACACACCTGATCAAACTAATTAAGTCCTTCAGTTTTGTTTGAAACCTACAAAACAAAACCGTGCAGAGCTGTGGCCCTCCAGGAACTGGATTTGACACCTGTGACTTAATGGCTGATGGGCATTCAACTGTGCATGGAATAATGGTTGTATCATATTAAAAACAGAAAAGAGTTATGGTAATATTTCACAATATTACCAAGTTTTATTTCAAATACTGTACATACAGTGATGAGCATATGCGCCTTAAAATCATAAAATGTTATAAACATCCAAACTTTTGGACTTCTCACACAGTAAAACCTTTAACCTTTTAATAAAACTTTTTAAACATCACATTTTGGGTTTGATTCCTATAGGGAATACAGGTGTAAATAAAATAATTACCTAGAAATGCACTTGCCTTGCATAAAAAAGTAAGGAAAAAATTGTTAATCTTTGTTTTGACGTTAATAAGGCTTTAATGAGACCATTTCAACTGCAATCTGCCAGTTTTATGACATCCTGCTGCTAGACCTGCCATTTCTTAAACATACCAGAGTCCATTAGAGCCACTTTATGAACCGTTGAGATCTGTAAGTATTTTCCCATAAATAGAAATTCAAATAAATTAATGAACAACAACAGCAAAATCATCAAATCATTATTATACATGAACCAAACCAACAGCTATGGTGAATCACAACATTGCAAACTTCAGATAAAAACAACCCAGGCCCATTATTGATACGCACCCCTATATACATTTCTGGAGATTGCGAAAAACTTTCCAGGAGCTACGTTATTTTGCAGTTTTTGTTTTCGCGAGGCCACTGTGTATGCTTTTTGAAATCTCAAAATTCTTTCACAAGTGCTCTTCTCATGGAAATCCACCAGAGGCTGCTGTCGACTGACTGATTGACCTATTGATCCTGCCACCCACTCCCTTCCCTAAACCCAACCAATAGTGTTTTCAAAAGCACAGATTGACCCAATCACCACCTTCCCTAAACCCAACTTGTCTGATTTTTACGATGTTTTCAGATCTTACTATGTTCTCACCGTTATTTACTAACTTCATTTTTAGCCTTTTGTTTTACCTGCTTTCTGGAACTGTTCTTCACCGGACTCGAACCCCGTTGTCACGGTCAACTCTTCTCTGCGTCTCAAGTCCACAGATGTACATGGCGAGGTAACTGGACAAATCTATCTATCTATCTATCTATCTTGATAACGTCATGGTACTTCATGGAACATGGTGGGGCAATTTCCCACTAATATGAATAGAGTTTGAGTAGACTGCCCTTTAGCTAAAGATGCATGTTTTTTTTTTACTATAAATGCAGAATGAAGATTTTAATAATAAAAAAGTGCTCCTTTTAGACTGGCCTTTCCAATCTTCTTTGAAATGATCAACATAAAAGTGGCCAGATTCTCAAAAATCAGCCTCCCTGTGCTTACCTATCAGCTTAGACCCCATAATGAGCTGTAGACATGTCCGTCTACTCAAAACGGTATAATCCCCTTCGAAATGGGATAAATTAAGCTGTCATGGGTTTCTCATCCATTGCTTTCCACGTCAGGTTTTTCTAAGCTTGGCATAATCTACAATTGCCTGTTATAATGACTTTTTGTTCTTTGATAGTTGTGTGTTTCTGCTGCCTATTTGCTCCTTGCATGAAGACATTTCACATAAATAAAAATTGTTTACTGACCAGTCACCGTATCTTTATTATTTGCTTCAACAAGAGTAAATATTAATGAATTGTATTACCTTATTATAAGCAGATAAAAAACAAGTTCAGTTCAATTCATCTATATTTCTATAGCACTTTTACAATGTAGATTGTGTCAAAGTAGCTTAAGATTGAAGTTCTAGTAAATTAAAACTGTGCCAGTCCAGTTTTCATCAGACAATATATCCAATGCAATAAATAAATAAACAAACAAAATAATATAAGGATGCTATAGTCTTCTGTAACTCAGGAGACCACGATAGTTTTGATATTAGAAGCATGGATTTTAAAGATATCTTATCAATAGGGATTTAAATTTCTAAAGAACCTTTTAAAGGTAAACCCCTATTTAAAGCAATACTATAAATGTTTGTTTTTTGCTGATTTTCGCAGCCTGTTTGAACTTTAAAGTTCATATTATGCCATTAATTAATTTGTATAACCTACTTGCAGGCCTATTTTAATAAAATAGAAAAATATATAATAATATTAATCTTAATATTAATTAGTAAATTAATAATAATAACAAAATTAATAACAAAAACAATAAATATATATATATATATATATATATATATATATATATATATATATATATATATATATATATATATATATATATATAAAATTTTTAATTTAATTAATAATTTATTTATTTATTTATTTTTTTGCGAGGTAAAAAAAATAAAAGGGGGCCCTTGGATTTGCTATAGCCCCAGGGGCCAGTGTGTTCTTAATCCAGCCCTGCCCGCGGGATCAATGTGGAGATTCATCTGTCACTGGAGTCTCATGCTCGCCACCACAGCATCTGCTCAAGATTATGGAGACCTCGGCATCATCTCTTCACAGGTTTAATATTCAATGTTTCACATTTTTGTTTTTAACATGTTCCTCCTTTAAATGGTTTAATTTGTTGTACAGTCATTAGAATCAAGTATTGTGCAAAATGCCCCCTCTGAACTTTATTTTTGCCACTAACATACATTTTCTTTTTACTTTTTAGGGACGTCATAAGTATTTCACCGTTTGTATAAATATAAATCTGAAATCTATACCTGTCACCGAAAGACAGAGACAGATGGTAAGCAGAAGCAAATAGTTTATTTACAAGATAGCAGTTAAACTGAATAATGTTTTAAGATGGATGTAGTAATGACCAGATGCAGATACCAGAGGACTGGGAATACACGGGACCAGACACAGAGACCACCAGACAGGAGACTAGCAGAAAGGACACAGACACTGAAGGTCACAAGGATAGAGGTACAGTAAGTAACTTTTCGAGATTTTTGAGACATTCTGGGGGTGTAGTCCTTCGGGTGTAACGAGGTCGTACACTGAGTGCAGACTGGGGTAAGACTTTATGAAGCTGGGGTAATGGACATGATGACGTGCAAGAATGGGACTTATTATTAAGCAGGTGACGGTGATCAGGTTTTAAAATATTGTTGTATTCAATAATTTTTTTAAGTGCTGATATTTTCAACAGTAGTAATGGACTAAATGAGACAAATCCATGTATAGTTTATTAGATTAGATTTTTTCTCCTAAAAAATATTGGCTATTTACCTTAAATATTTACAAATGATTGTGAACTGGGACTGAATTGTAAAATCCCTGCCTCGACTCATTATTAGGCTTACTATAATTATAGTGATTACCAGCAATGTTACCATCAAGGGTCACTGAATAACACTCCCTGTCATTCACCCGCACTACAAATCCCATTGTGCTTTGCAGTCACACACTGGTGTCAAGTCCACTCTGATTATACACAGCTGAAGTTCATCATCACTCATAACATGGACTATATATATTGTCATGGTTTGTGTTCTTCTGTATGTTATGTGTCATGCCATTTGTGTTGTGGTGTGCGAGGGAGGATGTGTCTGTTTACCATTTGCTTTAGCAGTGTGCGTACAGATTAGCTGACTTAAGGCTGATTTATACTTATCAAGCGTATGCTACGGCGCAGCCAGTGTGTGGTCACATAGCCCTCGCTGTGGCCGTCGCGCACCTCTCAAAAAAATGTAACAACACATCGCAACGACACGTAGCGCAAGCTCTATGATTGGTCGGCTCGGTAGCACTGACGAGTGTGGGCGGGACCAAGAGCCACGCAAACCCATTGGAACGAGTGTTTACAAGTGTTGAGTCCGATGCAAGAAGTCCAGATGGAAACTTTCGTTTCTGAGTTTACCTAATAGTTAAAGTTGTTGCACATCCATTAGTACTCGTCTCAAACTGAGCAAGTTTCATAAATAACAAAGCGCCAGGAAAGAAACTCAACACAAAGGAACATAAAAACCTCACTGCCAGCTAGCGTTTCAGAAGTGTTATTGCAGAGCAACACAAACAGCATGCAGAAGCATAAATGCAAGACAACACACAAGGCATGCACCATGGGTCAAGCCGATCACTCGACACAGAAGTATAAGCCAGGCTTTAATCAGCATGCTCCAGGTAATTCCTATTTTGCTGGCTATATATTCAGTTGGTGGTTTACTTCTTGTTATCAGTCTGTTGTTGTTTCTCGTTTCTGTCTGTGTGTATTCCAAATTTTCTCTGAAGTCTGTTTGCCGATTACCTGCTTCTTGGCTGAGGAGTTCTTTGTCTTCTGCTTTCTGCCTTGTTTGAGCACTTAAAGACTTGTTTTACTATTGCAGTTCAAATAAATGTCACTTCACTCCCAATAAGATTCTCTCTGTTTTTGTTAGTGATGTATATACAATTCACACACACACATCCAGGGCTGAGTCTTGTATCCACTGTGAACTTATCAAAGCATTTCCCTTGTCTTGCTGTGTTTTTGACCCTTTTTTGTTTATACTTTATACATTTCTGGAGATGACAAATCATGTAGTCAGAGGTACGTATGGCTGCATTTCGTCTTTAAAACAAACGATATGGGGCGATATGATACCGTTCCTTTTTGCCTTTACCATCTGATAGCTTGCCTTCGTATGGACCCGCTGTTACTGGTTTGTCCAGTAGCTCACTATGTAAATTGGCAGACTTGAGACAGAAAGGAGTTGACCACAATGATTGGGTTCGAGTCTAGCAAAAAACGGTTCCAGAAATGTGGTTAAGTCTGAAAATGTGATAAAAAGTAGCCGAGGGATTTTCTTTTTTGGATTGCTTTTTAAAAATGTGGGTTGGGTTTAGGGAAGTGGGTGGGCGCTTTTGAAAACACTATTGGTTGGGTGAAAGGAGAAGGGTGCATCAGACAATTGGCCAGTCATTTATTCAGTCAGTCAGTCGACAGCGGCCACTGGTGGATTTATGAACAGAAAAGTCGCGAATGGCACTCGTAAGAGAAATTTGAGATCTCAAAAAAAGCATACACAGCAGCCTCTGGTGGATTTGCAAAAACAAAAACTGCAAAAAAGTACCTCCTAGGACATTTGGCACTCTCTTGAAATGTATATTAGGTTACGTTTTTAGAATGGGATGGGTAGTTTTATTGATTATTTGCTACCTGTCTCAACCCTTTCGCCTGGTTCATAATTTACTCTTGATTGTCCTTGTATATGTGACTGCTCCTGTAGTGAACCTTGCATGCTGGATACTCAATTAAATCTGCATTTGGATCCTACCCCTGTCTTCTTACAATAATCAGCTTACATTCACTATTTCACTTTATTGACCTGATTTAATTCTTTTGAACTTGGACTTTGTCTTCTCATGGACTTGAATCTGGTGTAAGATTTTGATCTGGACTCAGACTTGAATGACCCAGTTTTCAAAATACAGTGAAAAAAAGGGGGCTTCCTGATTGGAATTAAAATGTTCCACCCACAGTTTAACTTCCTACTGCTTAACTTCATCACATACTCCGTTCGTTTTGAAAAGAAGAGAATGACTGCAGTTGCCCACAGTGTAGAGGCAGATTCCTAAATAAGCATTGGTATTCAGATCAGACAGCAGCTGCATCCCCTCTGGTCCAATCGCCCACTATTCAATTTATACAAATACAAGGTTGCAGGGGTTATGAAAATTGTCAGATCTCCCGCTTTTCAAACACAGCTTTGTCAGATGTAAATGACAGACCAGCATTAGATGTCTGCCTCGCAGCATTACGCATCCATTGGCAGCTCCCTCTCTCTTTCTCTGTGATGTTTAATGGACTGGAGAACATCTCAACAGGTAGGTCAAAACAAAGCATTGGGAACAGGGTAGGGGGACCGGATTTCTCATAGTGGACTGTTAAACTACTAAGGTACTGTTGAACTACTTTTACTAAGATGCAATTTTTATATGTACAGTTGAAGTCAGAATTATTAGCGCCCCTGTTTATTTTTTTCCCTAATTTCTGTTTAATGGAGGGAAGATTGTTTTAGCACATTTCTAAGCATAAAAGTTTGAAAAACTTATTTCTAATAACTGATTTATTTATCTTTGCCATAATGACAGTACATAATATTTGACTAGATATTTTTCAAGACACTTCTATACAGCTTAAAGTCACATTTAAAGGCTTAACTAGGTTAATTAGGTTAAGCAGGTCAGGTTAGGTTAGGCAGGTTAGGGTAATTAAGCAAGTTATTCTATAACAATGATTTGTTCTGTAGACTAGTGGAAAAAAAATTGCTTAAAGGGGCTAATAATTTTGTTCCAAAAATGTTTTTTTTTAATTAAAAACTGCTTTGATTCTAGCCAAAATTAAACAAATAAAACTTTCCCCAGAAGAAAAAATATTATCAGACATACTGTGAAAATTTCCTTGCTCTGTTAAAAATTATTTGGGAAATATTTAAAAAAAGAAAAAAAGTCAAAAAGAGGCTAATTATTCTGACTTAAACTGTCTATTTTTATGTGTACATAAAATGGATCAAAGGAAACATATTACAGTTTTTTAGTCACTTTGGTGCATTTCTCACAACACTATTTACATTTGCACAACAGTTAATGCATTTCTTTAAAAAGTTAGTCATTTGTGCACATCAAAGTAGCAGTTTCTCATTCCTTCTAACAAATTGCAAATGCTTTTGAACATGCATCAATTGCTTTCATACAACTCTCTGCTGTTTATAACATTATCATCTGCTTATGTCATGTCAGTCAAAATTAACTAAACTTGTGAATGCTGAATAGTCATTCCGTATAAAACTAATAGTCCTCATTTCATTAGTCGGGTCATTACACACTAAAATGTTGAACTAATTGTCAAAATCTGTCAAGCAAATTTTATAGAAAAAAAAAATCCTGAAAATGTCTTGTAAATTGACCTGTGTATATTGTAGGTTCAGTTCCAGTATGTACTGCAATATTGTTTACAGTTGTGCACAGCTCTATGAAAAGGAGGTTTATGTTTGTTGTGAATAAGGGTGTGTTTATTCTTTTACACAATGCTGTGAATAAATTAGAATTACAAAGAGCAAATGCAGTAAAAATGTGAAATATTCAGTGTCTTGTACTCAGATACCTCACTAAATGCCATGATGTCTCACTTTACTGTAGTTTCCAAATGGGTGTGCAAATAGTGTATAGTGCTGTCTTGAGCATTTTCAGGAAGTGTCACCAAAATCTGACTTTTTTTGCATTGGAAAAATCTTACAGAGTAAACTGTCATAATGAAAACATGACTAAGCCATTTGACTATCTTGTTCATTAACAATGGTGTCAGGACTTTTCATCTTGATGACACTGACACTTTCATTGAAATCAATACTTGCTTTTGAGGAATGAACTATCCATTTTGATCAAGTGATGCGCTTTTGCAGGTTATCAACTAGGTTTTGCAATTTGTACTAATTGTTTCGATGCATTAACTGTTGTACAAATGTTAGTAGTGTGTTAGTAGGCCACTGAGAAAAACTGTTAGACAAATTGTTAAACAGTATAAATATGTATAATTTAGCAACCAAGCAATACACAATACACAAATTTTTCTTAATTTTTTTGTTGATTGTATCATTTATCTGTAAATGTATTGCATAATAAATACATGTAACAATTGCTGACTATTGTGACATTTACTGTATATTTTACAGTAAATATATATAATATGGAGCTAGAGTGGCGCAGTATTTAGTGCTGTCGCCTCACAGCAAGGAGGTCGCTGGGTCGCTGGTTCGAACCTCGGCTCAGTTGGCGTTTCTGTGTGGAGTTTGCATGTTCTCCCTGCGTTCGCGTGGGTTTCCTCCGGGTGCTCCGGTTTCCCCCACAGTCCAAAGACATGCGATACAGGTGAATTGGGTAGGCTAAATTGTCTGTAGTGTATAAGTGTGTGTGTGGATGTTTCCCAGAGATGGGTTGCTGGAAGGGTATCTGCTGCGTATAAACTTGCTGTATAAGTTGGCGGTTCATTCCGGTGTGGTGACCCCGGATTAATAAAGGGACTAAACCGACAAGAAAATTAATGAATGAATATTCAATATGGTAAATATATACACATCAAGATGTGCTGTAAATGTAAACAGTGTTTTTGCTGTACATTTGCTGTATTGTTTTTGCTGCTATTGATTTACGGTGAGTTACTGGCAAACTGAATTGTAATATGAACTGTATTTTACTGTAGGACAGTTTTGCAGTATGTTACTGTATTTTAAAGTTTCATTGTGACAATTACTGTATATTTTACATTAAAGGTATACAATATTTTAAATACATATACAGCAAAATAAATGGTGCTGTAAATGTAAATACAGTATTTTTACTGTAATTAATTTACAGAAAGTTACTGGTGAATTGCTGCCAGCAATTAATGTAGATTCTACAGGAAATTGTTAAAAGTGCAGTTTAAAATACATCATCATACTGAAATAAAATCTGCTGCAACTTCTGCACAGACTTTCATGTTAATTTGAGAAAAACTATTGGGGGAAATTTTAATTTACACACAAATTGACACCTAAGCAGCACTTAAGTGCGCTGTCTTTATTTATTTATTTTTGTAGCTTTCAAAAATGTTCTGCATGGAATTGTGGGATATCGAAGGCAGCAAAGGGCACATTGATGTCTTCGAAATTCAAAGAAGATACCTTCCAAGGCAGAAAATGAAGCACAATGTGGATTCAGATGTGCCTTGATGCCTTTCTGCCTTTGAATGCTGCCTCTGAAGGTAACATTTTAGAGCTTTTGGACGCAGCCATTACTGCCATTCATTAACGGCTGCTGACACAGTTGCTAGACAACACGATCAATTCTCTGTAGGCTAGACTGTCTCATTTCACAATACTCTGTTCAGTCTTTATGGACTTCAAAATCTGCATTCTGGAGGGATGTTGCCTTTGAGTTAGGATAGCCTTCATCTTCCTTGTGCTCTGAATCACTTGCACTGGAACCAGCCTGATACCAGGTGCCAAAGTCTTGCCTTCACTAACTCCAACAAAATATTTTTTACATTTGTCTATTCTTTTTCACAATAAGACAACATGTTAAAAATGGAACTGAAACACAGGGCTGTCACAGGAAAAACAAGGCCTCTGGTCACCTTAATGTGCCTAAATAAATAAAGTTCTGGTCCATACTGACAAATATTCTGGGGCCTCGTGTATGCACAAAAACTTTGCGTACGCCAGGTTTCACGCTCATGTTTGGATTTTCTGACGATGAAATGAACGTAAGAATATGCATTGGTCTGTGCCAACTTCATGTCTGGCGTACGTGTATTTCTTGTGTGTTTTTGTTTTATTTCTATTGGTGATTCCTAGAGGCAACTATGTTAAATTGCACACTACAAAGTATTGCAGGAGACTGTGGTTATCCATTAAAGACGTGGCTGTTAAACCCTCTCAACAACCCACAAACTGACTAAGAGCGCAGTGTAATAGAGCGGACAATTGGGCAGCTGAAATGCCGGTGGCACTGCCTTGATAAGAGCAGAGGGGTGCTGCTATACCGACCTAACAAAGTGTTCCTCTAATACATCTGTGTCTCCCACAGACACGGATACTACTCCAGACAGTATAGTGTCTCCCACAATTGAGGCAGCTCAATCCTCAAAGAGTGTTAGTTCAGTATCCCATGTTACCCCGCCTGTTCGGTCCACACTTTGACGGTGCGCCGCTGTTTTCATTTTAACCTGCACCTTTACATCAGACCATTTCTTTTTTAATTCACTAACAGAGTGATAATTAGACCCCACTGCGTTAACCGCCTCAGCTAAACTCTCCCTCTCTATTTTTTTCTTTTGTTATTAATTCAGAAGGATAAACTTGCAAATAACACCAGTTTTCTCCGGTCTACCTCCGAAAGGAGAACCTCCAATTTATATTCTATGAAGTTTCTCTTCTTACTTGCTTTTGCCATTGCTTTTTCGTTTGGTTTTGCCAAAATGGAGTCATTACCATATTTATTAGGGGGAGGAGGCAGGGCGGGGTTTTGCGCTTGTGCATGTTGCGCTTAATTTCACGTTAATTCAGTTGTACAAAGAGAATATGTGTGGGATTCTGTGCGTTTCATACATCTGATTTTTTTACTGAGTACACACATTTACAGCTTTGTTCATACGCAATGTTTAGTATTAATTCAGCGCAAGTCTTTAAACATGAGGCCCTTGGTTTTAAAAATGCCTAAGGACAGGAAGAGACATGCAAAGCAGCTATGCACTGTTCATTTTGCTTATTTAAAAAAGAATTTCCATGTTTATTTACTATAACATAGTTACAATGTAAATCATAGACTTTAATACAATTAATAATTCTGTATATAATTAAAAAGAAGTGGATGTCTAAACTAATAGGCAGACATAAAACAACATGCAAATGTGCATATTTTACTCATCAAAAAGAAGTAGCACAGAAGTACTTTAGTGAGCAGACAGCGAGTGTAAGTAAAGAGACAACGCAATCTCACAGCAATTCGTAATTTTTTGATTTAGTCGCTAATTCGTATGAATTCGTATGATCTAATTCATACAATTTGCTCATTAATCATTGACGGTTGGGGTTAGGGGTGAGGTCGGGTGCCACGCCTCCTTTTTAAAATCGTACATTTTCGTACGACTGAACTCGTATGAATTCGTATAAATTAGCCACTAAACTGACAAAAGGTAAAATACTTACGTTTCCTCGTAAGATCAGGCTGACTGAGACTGTGCTGTATCTGGCTCCCTCAATTCAGAACCAAAATGTACTTTTCATGAAAACACCAGGAGCATGTCGATCAGTTTCTCTGTTGACTCTGAGAACCCAAGAGATCTGTTCACCGAGATGAAAACCAACAATCAGATTGGATATCACACAATTTATTTACTCTGTGAGCTCATCTCCCCCACCCCCCCCCCCTCCCCCCCCCCCCAAAAAAAAACACTTGGTGGCTTTGTTCCAAAACCTAGGCTACTGAGCTGCCTTTATATATTCTGGCTATAAAGACAGCTGGTGTTTAAGGAAACATCCTGACTTAAACAGATCTTTATAAATTACTGATTTTGAGTGTCCTACATAGGAAACAACAAATTTTATTAACATAGCAGAAGATCAGAACACATTTGATGTCAATGCATGTAAACAAAGACCAGGCACGTGCACACATAGGGCTCAGCCTGTGCAGTGCACATGCCCTTTTTAGTCTTGGATAGAAAGTGCCCTGTCAAAATGATCAAGTGTGCCCCCGCGACGCGGCACACCTTCGGTCACGCCCTTCAGTAGGCACGCGACAACACCGCTCTTGAGTATGCGCGCGACAACACAGCTGATCAGTACGCGCGCGACAACACTGCTCTTCAGTACGCGCGCATCCACTCTGCACCCCCCCCCCCCCCCTACACCCCCCCTCTTCAAAAAATGTATCCTGCCAAAGACTATAGAATACATAAGTGTGTCACTCGTATAGATTTGAATGGGGAAAAGTGTAACGGTCAATATGTCGAATGAAGCTTCGTCTACTAGTAAAGGAGCCAATCATCAATCATTATTGACTGACAATTTTCTGGGGGAAGGGCTCAGACTAGATGTGTGTTTCTGCAGATTTTGTGTGATTCGAATGTTTAGCAATGAAACTAAAGAGATAGTTGTTTAATTTTATTGGTGATTTCTAATATGAACTTTAATTGTAGTTTGATATTTCCTTGTTCAAACAGAATGCCTGACTATACTGCCCAAGAGGCAGTTCAAAGATGGCTGTTGATTGAAATTACTTGCTATAAAGGGACTTTGATGTAACTTATCATGCTAGCAGAACAGTGTTTTGTAAAGTAACAAAGCCACTTCAACAAAATTCAACTAAATTTATTTTGTGGAAAACATAGTGATTAAATGTAGCACAGAGTAAAATTAAAACAAATGTTTCTGAAGGTTACAGCAGTCAGAAATAAGTAGGTCCTTGCTTTCTTCTTTAGTCTCCCTGCTCTGATGTAATCTTGTTCAATCTTCTTTGGTCTGTTGTAGGTTTCTTAGCCATAACTTTGTCACTTTGATTTTCTAATGATTTTCATTAAGGTTTAGGTCAGGACTCTGGGTTTCCATTTCATGATTAAAATTTTTAGGACTTCAAGAACTTCTTTACCTATGACAGGATTTACTATCCTGCATGAAAATCACTGTCTGATGGGATGAGGAACACAGAGAAGGACCTTCTGATAATCGTTTGTGTTCAACTATGCCATGTACAGTGTCTGTATAAGAACCTTGCTGTCTATAGAGGACGAGGTAGTGATAAATAAATTAATTTTCATTTTTGGGTAAACTAACCATTTAAAAGGGTTTCGTCAGACAGACAGATCACAAGCAGGTAACAGATTAACACAACATAACAGATAAATCTGAAAGTGTTCTTTAATTTTGATGAGTGTCCTTTTTTAAATATCTCCTTTAGGTTTTTCATACTGTGTGTTCTGTAATTCTAAAAATGATTAAAAGAATAGGTCAGCCAAAATTAAAATATATGTCATAAATGATTTTCCTACATGTTGTTCTAATCCCCTGAGACCTTTGTTTATCATCAAAACCCAAATTAAAATATATTTTTGAAATCCAAGAGCTCTCATCCTAACAAAGTTTTGGTTAAAACATTTCTGAAAACCTACCGCTATATACATTTCTGGAGAGCCAAATATGTCCCAGGAGGTACTTTTTTTGCAGTTTTTGTTTTTTCAAATCCACCAGAGGCTGATGTGTATGCTTTTTCAGATCTCAAATTTCTCTCGCGAGTGCCATTCGCGCAGTGCTTAATTTGTAATTTGCGAGGTCCCTGGACAGTTCAGGGTAACGGATCCGGTATGTTACCAGAGGAGGGAGCGGTGTCGCGGACAAAAGTGAAGTGAGCTGGAGGAGTTGCGGCAGAAAGTGAAGAGCGGGATGGAGCGGGGATGCGTGTGGGGAGCGGGATCGGTAAAATGAGGTGTCGGATCAGATGATTTTTGGCTTCTGTTTTTGTCTCACCCACTTTCTGGAACCTTTCTTCACCGGACTCTAACCCCATCGTGGTCAACTCCTCTCTGCGTCTCAAGTTCCCCGATGTACATGACGAGTCACTGGGCAAATGTAAGAGTGAGAAAGTCATCCATACGGAGGTAAGGAGTCAGCTGAGAAGAACGAAAAGGCATTCAAAGACAAAATGCAGCCATACATACTTGTGGCTAAATACGTAATTCATTATCTCCAGAATTGTGTTTATAGGGCTATGTTTTCAGAATGAGCATATGTTAAACGTTAAGTAGTAGTGAAGCCACTCTATTGATATTTTGGCTGTGTGCTTTGGGTCATTTCCTGCTGGAAGATGAAGCATCGCCCAAGTCTGAGGTCAAGAGAACTCTGAAGCAGGTTTTCATTCAGGATGTCTCTGTACATTGCTGCATTCATCTTTCTCTCTTTCTTGACTAGTCTTCCAGTTCCTGCTGCTGATTAACATTCTCACAGCATGATGCTGCCACCACCATGCTTCACTGTAATGATGGTATTAGCCTGGTAATAAGCGGTGCCTGGTTTTCTCCAAACATAACGCCTGGCATTCACTCCAAACAGTTCAATTTTAGTCTAATCAGACCAGAGAGTTTTGTTTCTAATGGTCTGGGAGTCCTTTAGATGCTTTTTGGTAAATTCCAGGGGGGCAGTGGCTTCCGTCTGGCCACTCTGCCATACGGGCCTGATTGGTAGATTGCTGCACAATTGGTTGTCCTTCTGTAAGGTTCTCCTCTCTCCACAGAAGAATGCTGAAGCTCAGACAGAGTGATCATCGGGTTTTTAATCACCTCCCTGACTAAGGCCCTTCTCCCTCGATCACTCAGCATAGATAGCCGGCCAGCTCTAGGAAAAGTCCTGGTGGTTCCAAACATCTTCCTCTTACTGATGATGGAGGTCACTGTGCTCAGTTGAACTTTCAAAGCAGCTAAATTTTTTCTGTAACCTAGTCCAGCCTTATGCTTTGGAACAATCCTCTTTCGGAGGTCTACAGACAATTCCTTTGTCTTCATGCTTGATTTGTGCTTTGTCATGCACTGTCAACCCTGCTACCTTATACAGACGGGTGTATGCCTTTTCAAATCATGTCCAATCCACTGAATTTACTACAGGTGAACTCCAATTAAGCTGCTGAAACATGTCAAGAATGATCAGTGGAAACAAAATGTACCTGAGCGTAATTTAGAGCTTCACGGCAAAGGCTGTGAATGCTTATGTACATGTGATTTTTCAGGTTTTTTATTTTTTAATAAATTTACAACAATTTTTTAAAATCTTTTTATCACATTGTCATTATGGTAAATTATTTATTTTGAGGAAATAAATTAATTCAATCCATTTAAAAAAAAAAAAGGCTGTAACAAAAAAATTGCATACAAACATACAAAGGAGAAAACTTCAGAAAAAAAGTAAAATATTTAACATGTACAAACATGCAACATCATGGAATTTTTTATTACTTGTTCCTTGCTGAATTCATCAACATGAACACATCTACCGTCTCTGTGTCTGATATTTATAGTTGCTTTCTGACAGTTCAGCTCTTCAGTTTTCTCTTTAATGCGAAATTCTCTTGTTATTCTTCCTGTCTCCTGTGGTGAAACCACGCGAGTCGCCTTTGATTTCACATTCAAACATATAAAACTCCAAGCTGTGATAACCTGCCCTCTAAACAATATTGTGTCTCATAACATCATGGCAGGACGGCAGTAATGGCTTGAACTCATGTCAGCTAAAACCTATTAGTCACACTTAATGGAACAGAAAGGAGATAAAACGGGAATCATTTATTCATATCCTCCGCGGACAACATGGAAAAAAAAGAATCCGACCTCTCTCTTTTTTTTTATTTGATTTGAATATATGATATTGTATTTAGAAAGCAGCCGACCGTTTCTATTTTTAATATCCATCTCATATCTGTGTTTGCAGTGCTGTGAAAGCATTCCTGCTCACGTCCTGTGGATATTTGTTCTGGGTCACATTCAGCTTTTGAGTCTACATGACTGTAAACTGAAGTCGCTGGTGGATTGGCATGAATATAGAATCTAAGATCTGTTAAGGCTGTGCTGTATCATTTCTGCCTTTATCTGTATAAGTTTGCCTATAATAGTTTGTGTATTTCTGTTTTATATTAACACACGGCATTGTCATCACACTACCAGTTTCGGGCTTATTGGAGTCTCTTCATATTAAGCTGCATTTATTTGATTAAAAACAGTGAAATTGTAGCGTTGTGAAATAATCATACAATTTAAAATAACTTTTGAAAGCTTTTTTTTCCCTGTGAGATAATCATTCTAGTCAATTATTCTCATTTGTGTAATATTTCTTATTGTTATTAACGGTGAAATCAGTTTTATCACTTCATATTCTTAAAATCTCTGTTCTTTTGAGCTTGATCTATACCGTGAATTTTGCAAATAAAATACAGTTATCAAGTGTAATTTCCATTCATTCATTTATTGTTTCATTTCATTGCAATTACATTTTAGCTCAATATATAATTACAAAGAAATAAATTTCCATTAATTTATTTCATTATTATTTAATTTTAGCCCAATATATAATTACACAAATTTAATTTCCATTCGTTAGTTTCATTATTTTATTTTAGCTCAATATATAATTATAAAAATGTAATTTCCATTAATTTCATTATAATTTTATTTCATTATTATTTCATTTTATTGTCATTTCATTTTAGCTCAATATTTAATGACAAAATTATTTTTCATTCATTCATTCATTAATCATTTATTCATTATTACTTCATTTTCTTATCATTTAACTTTTTCTCAATATATAATTACAAAGATAAAGTTTTCATGCATTAATTTCATTATTATTTAATTTCATAATCATTTAATTTCATTGTCATTTCATTTCAGCTCAATATTTTAATGTATCTGCATACATTAAATTCAATATTCACCCATTGACTTGCTCGCATA
Source organism: Danio rerio (assembly GCF_052040795.2). Lineage (NCBI taxonomy): Eukaryota > Metazoa > Chordata > Actinopteri > Cypriniformes > Danionidae > Danio > Danio rerio. The sequence goes on along the minus strand of NC_141029.1, from coordinate 45,522,052 downwards.
GTCGTTTTTTTTGCCTACTATGGAAGTCATTAAATGGGTGCCAGCAACCAAGATTCTTCAAATTATCTTCTTTTGTGTTTAATAAATTTCATAAATGTTTAAAAGTACATGAGGCAGAATAAATTATGAGTTGATTTTCATTTTCGCGTGAACTATTTATTTAAGTAGACACATTTAAATAAGCATTCCCTGCTTTGCCATTGTCTAAACGTGGACATCAAAAATGGGGCGGCTCGTCTTTGACCCAGTGGGAAAATTTAGTAAGATTCAATATCATTTTTTTTTTGTCAGGCACAGAGATCTGATCTCCATGCAGATACATTAAAGACACTCATTGTGCTGTTTGTTTATCTGAAGTTCAAATTTAGCAGCACTTAAGACACATTACATGCATTGCTACTTAAAACAGAAGCATTAATCTTGTTGTGTACAGCATATATGCCTGTGCTTCAGCTGCTCTCAAAACTCAAAAAGTCTTTTTAGTAGCACTCAAAAGTAAAGCTGCCTGTTTAGGGTCAATGACAGGACACTCGTTTAATTTATACAGAATCATTCAAAGCACTCATTTCAGTAATGAATAGGTTTAGGTTGAGTTTTTGATGTTTATGAAAAGGGGATGAGATTTTTTATGTTATTTTGAGTGTATAACCTTATATGTACATTGAATGGGGGATTTAATTTAATACTAATAGTCCATCAAATTTTAGCTGAACATGATGAGATCAGACCAATATGAAAACATTTTTTACTACATATATAAAAAATGGGGGGGGGGGTGGTCAAGTTTTTTAGTAATGTTACCGTAAGGTGAAGTGACAATGGACAAAGGGAGTGAGGATCCAAATTAGGTTTTATTATGCAGAAAATGGTCAGGCAAACTGTCAACAGGAGCAAACTGATGTATAAGGGAAATCCAGAATCATAGGTGGATGGTCAAAGGCAGGCAGCAGACATGAATAAACAAACTAAACAAGGCTAAGTACATGACTAGGCAAGGGAAAAGGGAAACGCATCATAATGTTCACTGTAACATAACAAGACTTAGCATCTTCTCTGTTTGTGTGCTGACTTTATAGTCCATGTAATCAGTTCATGAGTAGCTTCAGTTTCTAACTGCAATCATGGGGATCTAGGCCAGGTGTGTGAGTGGTGCAAGACTGGACCTTGTAGTCCATGTAATTGCGGATTTGTAGTTCTATGCAATGTAAATGCTCTCCAGCAATCTATGATGGTTAGATCGATCGCTGGTGATCGTGACAGTTACATGTGTAATACATGCTTCATTCATTCATTCATTTTCTTTTCGGCTTAGTCATTTTATTAATCTGGGGTCGCCACAGCGGAACGAACCGCCAGCTTATGCAGCATATGTTTTACACAGCGGATGCCCTTCCAGCTGCAACCCATCTCTGGGAAACATACATACACACTCATTCACACTCGTACACCACGTACAATTTAGCCTACCCAATTCACCTGTATCTCATGTATTTGGACTGTGTGGGAAATCAAAGCACTCGGAGGAAACCCACGCCTATTCGGGGAGAACATGAAAACTCCGCACAGAAATGCCAACTGACCCAGCCGAGGCTCGAACCAGTGACCTTCTTGCTGTGAGGCAACAGCACTACCTACTGCGCCACTCCGTCGTCTAATACATGCTTCAGTTAATCAAATTTCTGTATTTATTTAAATTACAGTTGAAGTCAGAATTTTTTAGCCCCCCTTTGAATTCTTTTCCTTTTTTAAATATTTCCCAAATGTTTAACAGAGCAAGGAAATTTTCACAGAATGTCTGATAAATTTTTTTTCTTCTGTAGAAACTTTTTTTTGTTTTTATTTCTACTAGAAAAAGTAGTTTTTAATTTTTTAAAAACATTTTAAGGTCAAAATTATTTCCCCTTTTAAGCTATATATTTTTTCGATAGTCTACAGAACAAACCATCATTATACAATAACAATAACCTGCCTAGTTAACCTGATTATCCTAGTTAAGCCTTTAAATGTCACTTTAAGCTGCATAGAAGTGTCTTGAAAAATATCTAGTCAAACATTATTTACTGTCATCATGGAGGAGATAAAATAAATCAGTTATGAGAAATGAGTTATTAAAACTATTATGTTTAAAAATGTTTAGAAAAAATCTCTCCGTTAAACAGAAATGGGGGGGGGGGGTAAACAGGGGGGCTAATAATTCAGGAGGGCTAATAAATACAAACTAGTATGCATCTAATTTGACTAATTTTAGGCTGTATGTTGAAACAAACTATTTTATGAGAAATTGTACCTATAGTTTATGAGAAAACAATATTTTAAACATTTATTATGTCTATGCAGTTTCAATTCAATTCAGCTTTATTTGTATAGCGCTTTTACAATGTAGATTGTGTCAAAGCAGCTTCACATAAATGGTCATAGTAACTGGAACAGTGTGGTTCAGTAACTGGAACAGTGTGGTTCAGGTTTTAGTGTTTAAGTTCAGTTCAGTTCAGTTTAGCTCAGTTCAGTGTGATTTAATCATTACTGAGAGTTCAAACACTGAAGAGCAAATTCATCGATGCTTAGCTCTACCAATCCTGAACCATGCGAGGCAGTGGCGACAGCGGAGAGGGAAAAAAAACTTCACCTGATGGGAGTGAAGAAAAAAAACCTTGAGAGAACCAGACTCAGTTGGGCACGACCATTTTAATTTCTCCGCTGGCCAAAAGTCTTGTGCAGAACTTCATTCGCCGTGGTTTATGCTGGAAGATGGCCTCAATGAAGACTCGTCTGTCCCTGGAGCGTCGCTGGAATCAGACACATGTTCTCCACTCCCCACGACCATCAGCGCAGCAGCAGCTCAGGATATGGCCTGGTCCCGGATATGGAATCCTTGGGATCATCACGTCGCTGGTCTTGGATCCAATCAGTGACTCCGCCTAATCTGAGGACCTTGGGATGAGTATCCCCAGGTGAAAATAGAGAATAAAGAGAATAATTAGCGTAGCTGCTGTTCATAGTGTATATAAGCAAGATGCAGAAGCCTGTGTGGAACCCGCTAGGTGATGCATTGAGTGTATGCTTTACTAAACAGATAGGTCTTTAATCTAGTTTTGAACTGGGAGAGTGTGTCTGAGCCTCGGACATTACCAGGAAGGCTATTCCAGAGTGTAGGAGCCATGAAAGAGAAGGCTCGACCTCCTTTACTTGATTTTGCTATTCTAGGTACTACCAGAAGCCCTGAATTTTGAGATCTTAAGGAGCGAGTTGGTTCGTAGCGAGACAGAAGGTTGGTTAGATAAACAGGAGCTAGATTATTTAGAGCTTTATAGGTGAGAAGTAATATTTTAAATTCAATACGAAATTTAACAGGCAGCCAGTGTAAGGAGGATAAAATTGGGGTTATATGATCATATTTTCTAGACCTGGTCAGAACTCAGAGTTTCAGGCTGTTGAATGAATATTTTAACTGATTGCCGTGATTATGCATTCACAGTGGTATGAATTATGTGTACAGTTGAAGTCAGATTTAATGAACCCCTGAATTATTCGCCCCCTGTTTATTTATCCCCAATTTCTGTTTAACAGAGAGCAGATTTTTTTCAACGTTTATAATCATAATAGTTTTAATAACTCATTTCTAATAACCGATTTATTTTATCTTCGCCATGATGACAGGACATAATATTTTGCTAGATATTTATAAGACACTTCTATAAAGCTTAAAGTGACATTTAAAGGCTTAACTAGGTTAATCAGGTTAACTAGGCAGGTTAGGGTAATTAGACAAGTTATTGTATAACGATGGTTTGTTCTGTAGACTATCGGACAATATATAGCTTAAAGGGGCTAATAATTGCTTTTACTCTATAGCTGAAATAAAACAAATAAGACTCACAAGACGAAAAAAATATTATCAGACATACTGTGAAAAGTTCCTTGTTCTGTTAAACAATTTGGGAAATATATCTTTTTTAAAAATTCAAAAGGGGCTCATAATTCTGATTTCAATATGTTCTCTAATATTATACTTATTAATATTATTATTTAAAATACAGATCGGAGCAGACTATCTCTGTATCAAAGGGCTGACCTCCCACACCTCTTGTTTTGATGTCCTTAAGTGGGGATCAAGCCTTAATTAGGTGGTTCAATTATCCCTTTATATAATTAAATCTTTATCTTTGAGCGATATCAGGTAGGCTATAGGGTGTTTATTATTTCTTACAGCCGCCATTTTAATTTTAAAACAGGTCAATTAGTAGCTATTTTTCTAAGCAGCTTCATAGAAAATGAATTGTTTTTAATGTTACAATTATTCTGCATTCAGTTATTCATTGTGCCTTGAATACGATCGTTTTAGTGTTTTAATAATGTTGTGCCTGCCTTGAACGTGACTGAAATATGTGGCCAATGAACTGTTTTGAGTGCCAGTAGATGGCAGTGTTGTCTTTCAAATTGGAGATTCAAGCCATCTGAATGAAGATATAGGCCTAGAGAACAATATTTATTACATTACGTAAGTACCAACATCTTTAATAAAAAAATATATACAAGATGTTTAAATAAAAAATATTGTTTCTTCAGACAGATTCATTATTAATTAAAAGCAATTCATAGTTGTCATTTAAAAAAAATGAAGAATAATTATTCTCAGTATAATCATTTAAATAATATGAATTTAAAGCAAATATTTCATCTTAAATGTTTAATAACAAATTACTATCAGTTACTGTGTCGTTTTAAATTACATTCTGAAGATATTGTTTGAGCTTGTTCTGTAAATTTTAAGCTCAAACGGATAGAAATTCTTTTGATTGATCATTGTCTGTGTGTATTGTCCAGAAATAATGATATTTCTGCTGTTTCATCTGTTATTATCTCATATTATATATAAACCCAAACTGAAGTTATTTTTAAATTCAAAGCAAAAGCTAGTTACTACTACTCATGGTGCGGATATTAAATTAGTGTCCCGGTACAAATTTCTTGGAATTTTATTTGATAATACACTGTATTTTAGGTCTCACATTCAGTAATTGGTGAAAAAAATTAAAAGGAAAAGGTTTTAGATTTTAGGCTTCAATTTTAGAATTGAATTATTATTGTTATTATTATTATATGCTAAAAAGAAGCTTGATGCAACATTTATGTCGATATTGGTCTATGGAGATGTTATCTATGCATGCTTCATCTCAGAGTCTACATGCCTTGGATACTGTTTACCATGGTGCAATAAGATTTATAACTAATTTCAAATCTCTTACTCATTGTGTGCTGTGTATGGGTTAGTCTGCTTTGTCCATTGTTTTACTTTATTTACTGTCTGTTCCTAAAGTGAGGTGGAGAAAAAGGACTTTTAAATACGCAGCACCTTTTGCATAATCTACAAAGCTGCAGTTTAAAGAATTGATTTCACTAAATGCTTTTAGAAAAAGAGTATAAATGATTTAGAAATTGAAACACAGGCTTGTAGATGTTTTGAGTAGTTTGTTTGTGTGATTCATGTTAACTGTCAATTGTTTTTGTTTGTTGTTTGTTAGACCCATACTGTCTCTTGGCCAGGACACTCATGTACACTGCAAAAAATGCTTTACTTACTTAGATTTTTTTATCTTGTTTCTAGTCCAAATATCTAAAAAATCTTAAATCAAGAAGAATTTCTAGACAAGTAAATCATATTGTCTTGTGTTTAGAAATAATATGCCAAAATGAAGAGAGTTTTTCCTTAAACAAGCTAAATAATCTGCCAATGAGGTAAGCAATATAATCTTATGTCAAAAGGAAAAACGAGATTATTTTGATTACCATTGGCAGATTAAAAAAAGCTTTTTTTTTTTTTTTTTTTTTTACAGTGTAAAAGAGATTTTTAACCTCAATGTGTCTTTCCTGGTGAAATAAAGGTGACAATAAAATTATTGTTTATTACTTGATATTAGCTAAATTCACAGGTAACTTTGTATATGATGATAGCTTATAATTTATTGTAACTTTAACTTAATTTGACTGTAATGCAATAATGTGCATCTTTTCTAAAGCTGCTTTGAAACAATCATTATTGTAAAAAGCGTTATACAACAAATCAACTTGAATTGAATTGAACTATTAATTTTGTCTTAATTATTTAGTTCTCCATAACTGTTTACTAAATAACAAACTCTTTCATATGAAAGTGCTGTATAGTCAAATGCTCGGTTCCTGGAAGAGGACGAGATGTCTCGAGTAGCCTGAAGCCTGACACAGATATTTTATGTCTCTTGACATTCACGCTTTCGCAGACTAACTGCTCTGAGAGAGTCAGAGGTGGAAATAACAACAGCAACGGGGAGACACTTCAGGTCACTTCACAGCAACAGTGTCGCTTCACTTAAAGAAAATGTCATCTAAGCCCTAAAACAAACTGAAGGGAAATAAACGTCCTCCAGGAAAGAATTATAATTAAAAACTAAATCATGGCTAGACACTGCAAGAAGGAAAACAGCACTGTTTTGAGATTTAAGGCTTTGGCTTTTTAAGTTTAGTCTTATGTAAAGAAAACATAAAAATACACACACACACACACACACACACACACACACACACACACACACACACATATATATATATATATATATATATATATATATATATATATATATATATATATATATATATATATATATATATATATATATATATATACAGTTGAAGTCAGAATTATTAGCCCCCCTTAATTATTACCCCCTGTTTATTTTTTTCCCCAATTTCTGTTTAACGAAGAGAAGATTTTTTTCAGCAAATTTTTAAGCATAATAGTTTAATAACTCAAATAATAATTTGAGTTAATTTGGGGGGGCTAATAATTCTGACTTCAACTGTGTGTGTGTGTGTGTGTGTGTGTGTGTGTGTGTGTGTGTGTGTGTGTGTGTGTGTGTGTGTGTGTGTGTGTGTGTGTATTCTTCTTCTGAGAAAGTCACATTTATTTCATTTTATTTCGGCTAGAATAAAAGCAGTTTTAAATAAAAAAAAAAAATTATTTGGTCAAAATTATTAGCCCCTTAAACAGCAATATATATATATATATATATATATATATATAAATTAACTGTCTAACAAACCACTGTTAAACAATGACTTGCCCTAATTTAGTCACTAACTTGCTAAATTATTACCCCAATTTAGTTACTCTAATTAACCAAGTTTAGCCTTTAAATGTCACTTAAAGCTGAATCCTCTTGAAAAATATCTAGTCAAATATTATTTTATGTCATCATGGCAAAGATAAAGCAAATCAATTATTAAAAATTAGTTATTAAAACTATGTAGAAATAAGTTGAAAAAATCTCTCTTCTAAAGTGTTTTATATGACTTTCAGTTCTAAGTTTAAGTCTCAGTTTGTTTTGTTCTTTGTTTAGTTTTTTGTTAGTTTTGTACATTTTTTGTCAAAAAATCCAGATGAAATTAAACATGAAATTACACATTTTTAAAAACATTTGAACTCTCCTTCATCTTTTTTCCAAAGCATCCAAATTCAGTTATACAAATAAAAATATATAATTGCACAACTTAATGTTAATCTAAGTAATACAAATAAAGTTGAAATCAGAATAAATAGCCCCCATTTATTTTTTCCCCAAATCTCTGTTTATACGTATCTTAATATATATCTTCATACTCAGTTTGTTCATGTAGATCTGATTATAGGCAATACACTATACATTTTATTCAACATTAAAATAGTGAAAATCTGTTCTTGATGGTATCTGAATTATAATGTACTAAAAAGAGATTCACTAAATCCTCTCTGTAGAAACATTTTACTCTACACTCTCAGAAATAAAGGTACGTGAGCTGTCACTGGGGTGGTCCCTTTTCAAAAGGTACAAATATGTACCTAAAAGGTCCATACTAATACCTCAAGGGTACGTATTATTACCTTAAAAGTACAAAAGTGTTCCTCTTAATATTTTTAGGTACTAATATATACTCTTCAGGTACCAATATGGACCCTTTAAGTACAAATGTGTACCTTTTGAAAAGTTACCACCCCAATGACAGCTCGCGTACCTTTATTTCTGAGAGTGTGTTATGTCAAAAAAAAAAAAAAAAAGAATTTTGCACTTAAATTCATCCAAAAAAAAAATGTTTTTGTTCTAGAAGTGTGTGCAAATTTGTGCATAATAAAAATGAGTTTTTTTTTTTAACCTTGGTTTTAAATTATAAAAGCAAACAAACCAATTATTAAATCATTTATCTTGTGAAAATTAAAATATTTTTATTTACATTTCATTAACAATAGTTTTATTTTATATTATTTCATTTTATTGCTGTATCCAATGCCCAAAATAATGGTTTGATATTTTCTGTTTTTGTTTCTATTTGTTAAGTATTAATATTTACTACTTATACTATTACTACAACTAATAATAATAATAATGATAATAATGGGGCGGCGCAGTGGCGCAGTAGGTAGTGCTGTCACGACACAGCAAGAAGGTCGCTAGGTTGTTGGTTCGATCCTCTGCTCAGTTGGCATTTCTGTGTGGAGTTTGCATGTTCTCCCTGCTTTTGGGTGCTCCGGTTTCCCCCACAGTCCAAAAACATGAGCTACAAACGTGTGTGTGTGTGTGTGTGTGTGTGTGTGTTTTTGTTTGCGTGTGTGTTTGCGTGTGTGTTTGCGTGTGTGTTTGCGTGTGTGTGTGTGTGTGTGTGTGTGTGTGTGTGTGTGTGTGTGTGTGTGTGTGTGTGTGTGTGAGAGTGTGGATGTTTCCCAGTGATGGGTTGCGGCTGGAAGGGCATCCACGACGTAAAAACTGAATAAGGATAAGTTGGCGGTTCATTCCTCTGTGGTGACCCCGAATTAATAAAGAGACTAAGCCGACAAGAAATGAATGAATAATAATAATGTTGAAAATTATTTAATTAATTTTATTGTACGGTTGTGAAAGTGCAAATCCTATATCAATGGTTAATTAAAACAATTCTGACATACAGTATAGCTGTGATTCCTGAAAATAATATTTGCATAAATATACAGTACACCTCTGATTCCTGGAAAAATATAGTAGTCTTTGTTTTTCCCATTAATCATTATATTTACATTTCTTACCTATGTTCTAAACAGAATCTTAAATTAGCTTCAAGCCATTAATGTAATGTAAAAATAATATCAAGGCATCTGTTTCCTGACGCATAGTTGTTTTTCCATCAGTGATGATAATCATCCAACATATGTTCAGTATTGCAGTTTGACTGCTAAAGAAAAACGCGTTTTTCCACACTTTTGGAACCTCGCGAGGCCCCGTAGCATCACTTCCGGAATACGGCGGGAAAGATGGCGGCTGAGTCAAACGAATCTCAGACGGCAATGAATATGGGGCCTACATCGAGAGATGAGGTAAGAACTTCGCTGTTAGTTCCAGATTATGAAGTCGATATGTTTGTTTGACCGCGCTGAGCAGTTTTAAAGCGGCTCGTGGATGTGTTCCGGTGGGATTTTACGGGTTGTGGGCCTGCACGCGTGGAGCAGATGGCGCTGCTTTGGTTTGTGTGAGATCATTTGTGTACATTATGAACATAAACACTCTGATTTAAACCCATGATAAACTATTATGTTTGTCATTTAGTCCACTGAGTGTCTGTAAAATTCAAGTTACATTTGAAAGACAAGTTACGATAGGGATTAGGCCGAAAACGATAACAATATAAACCAATTACCGTTCAACAAGTAACTTAATGTTAATCAAAATCTAGTTTAACGTTACATATTTATTGCGTAGGCCGACATTTCCATATTTTTATATCACGTTAGTGAAATCTATTTTAAAAGCAATGAGATAAAGAGAAATCTATAGACAACATCGTATCGTTTATGATAGGAAACATTTGTGCATATTGATTTAATACATACGTTAGTGAATTAAATATATTGAAAGTCCGTGTTAATAATATATGACCTTGGCTGAATTTTTCGTTTAAGATTAGCAAACGTAATGCCTAAACTCCAAATATTGGTACAAGTTTGTTATTAAACTGTTTCACTGCTTAGATTGTATTGTACGTTCATTAAATTGTTATAATTTTGCTGTGCCCTTTAAAACCTTATGCTAAGTTAGGAGAGTATGTTATGGTCTTTTTCCCCAAACATGGTTTTTATGTACCTGTGCTATTTTTGGGGCTTTAACTATTTTGAAAACAGTAACATTATGAAATACTATTGCAATTACAAAAACAGTTTTTGTACATAAATATATTTTTAACATGTACTGTTAATCTCTTTGAACATTTATTTATTTATTTGCGGCTGAACTATCATAGTATGACACATCGTTTGGGAAAAGAACGATGTAGTGATGAATGTTTACCAAAATCCGTAGTTTCTCTGTTGCAGATCCTTCATTTGAACCTTGTTAGGTATAATGTAAAACACCCATAAAGCCTGGTTTATACTTCTGCGTGAAGTGATCGTCGTGACCCACGGTGCATGCAACGCATGTAGCTGTGCATTTATACTTTTGCGCACTGTTTCTGTTGTTCTGCAATAACACTTCCGAAACGCTAGTTGGCACTCAGGTGTTAATGTTCCTTTGTGTCGAGGTTCTTCACTAGTGTTTTGTTTTTTCTGAACGCTTCCTAAATGTACAAGTGGCTCAAACTCACTCATTTTGAGGCAGGAACCGACGGACGTGCAACAACTTTAACCATGAGGTAAATACAAAACAAAACTTTCCATCCGGAGCTCCTTCACGAGTCTCTACACTTGTAAACAATAGCTCCGCTTGGTCCCATCCTGAATCTCCAGCGCTACCAAGCCGAGCAATCAGATCTTGTGCTACGCGTCACTGCGACATGTAATTACATTTTTTTGAGAGGTGCATGTCAGCGACGGCCATTGCGTAGGGCTATGCGTCAACGCGTAGGCTGCACCGTAGCATACGTGCGCTTGACACAGAAGTATAAATCAGCCTTTAATGATTCTCTAAACGGGGTTAACAACTTTCTTAGACACGAACAAGTAATTGTGGCCCTGTTCAGGCAGGTATTCAGGTTCATTTTTCATCAATCTGATGCAACTTTTATTATTTACAAGACCTAAAAATGCAATTAAAAGTTTCAAATCAGTTAAACTCAATTTATAAAAAGACTAGCCTATTTTATGCATTAAATAATGAAATGTATAACTAATTTGCTTTATTTCCGATTAGACCATGCACTTAAGTCTGTTTTACAGTTTTAATATGTGCATGCGCTTGTTTAAAATAGCATTCGTTTAACAAAAATTTTAGCACATCGAAAGTAATTAAATTACCTGTCTTTTGATTAAAACCTTTATGCAAAAGGATCAGAAATGCACCCAAAAAAGGCAATCATCCGACACTTGACATGCATAGCTCTCATGCCACATTTTCAGGATAAATTCGCATCTAAGTGCTGCTTTGAATATAATAAAATGATTTAAAAGCACATTAAAGACTTCACTCATAAAATAAAACATTCTGTGACATAATTTTGATGATTGTTTGACCCATTAGTTGCACAAAGTAATTGCTTTCACCAGCGTCAAACATTCACCAGCGTGTAGTTCCCTTAAACTGTGAAAAATACATATAAATACATTTAGATCATTTACTACAGTCATTACTATTGGAATGTAAAGAGACTTTCAATCAGCACAGCAAAAAATGTTTCTAAAGACAATCACCTACTGCACCTTTAAGAACAACGACAGCAGGAATAAGATGTTTTTCTTTAAGATGCAGCACATTGAAAAGCGTTTAGATGACACAATTTTAAAGACGTAACCATTCCTATTGTGGGTAGCTTTCTCTTTATTCCCAGTATCCCCGACACGGCTAGTGAAAGTCTTCAGGATCCTTAGAAACATTAAGGCTTGTGTATTATCTGTAGCTAAACTCTGCAGGACGGTGTGACCCTCCAGGAGCAGAATTGGACATCGCTGGTTTAAATCATGATCTGGCTGTTAGTTATTTGCTGTAATTTGCAATGATGCCACTCTTTTCATTGGCACTGAAAGAAACTCCAGTCCAGCTTTTTTAGGTTTATGTAGAAGTGCTGATATTGCTCTCGCTCCCCTTACTCATATATTATCCTTTTTTTGTTGTCGGCCATGCAGTGTGTTTCTGAATGATTTATTCCTTTAGTGCTCAGCATTCTTAGTGTGTGTGTGTCTAAGTCTGAAATACCAGCCTACCTGCTGAATGGCAGATCCATGTTTGAAAGAGTAGTTTGCCATAAGTTTGCAGAAATCACTCGAGTCTCCCACTGCGTACAGCCTGGGATTAGGCTCAGTAGGGACATATAGGATGGCGAGTGTGTGTATGTGTCTTATACAGAGGAAAGCAAGCTCATGGCTATTCTTTGAGAGTCCCGTATCCGTCTGTGGCAGATGCAGAAACGGCACAGAGAGATTCGCATTACTGACACCATAGAAAGCACGCATCTGTTTTCCACCCGTCCTGCTGAAATGGCAAATTGAATTTTGATTGAAACGGTGACGGTGGCAGCTGTGAGTGGCATATTCAGTGAAATCGAATTGTGGGAGTGATGCCGTACTGCTGCTCGGGGAGAATCCGACTGTAACTGCAGATGTTAATTCACTGATCGCTTGTCTGCTGTCTGATCACTTCCCCGTGCTGCTTGTATTTGACCTTTGAATTTTTGCACTGCAGAAAGCTGCATTACATTCTGAAGTATTTGGTAATATTGGGAATAGGGCTGCACGATATATCGTTTCAGCAATAATATTCAGGAGCCTCAGAAGACATTTAGAGTCACTTTTTTAAAGAGTTTAACCATAATAGAGTGAATGTTTATCATTTGCTTGTGTTTTTAAGGTCTGTGACTGAGCATTTTAAGAAAGTTACATTTATTTGGACACAAAAAATGATAATGTTTGGAGGTGTAACAAACATTCATTGTATTTAAATATTTATATGATTTATGTTGGAGAAAAAAATAATTTTTGTCTTGTTTGTATTACAAATATGTACATTTAGTGAAAATAAGATTAATTTACTCGCCCCATTGGTAGGTAATTTAGCTTGTTCTAAGGAAAAACTCTTCATTTTGACTTATTTCTTCTGAAGGTGAAAGCAAAACAGTATTTTTTTTTATATATTTGTACTAGAAGTGAGACAAAGTAAGAAATACGTTTTTAACATTGTGATGCTATTGAATTTCTGTACCTGAATACTGTTAGACTCCACAGAAAAAAATATAGCTATTCAAATCATCTTGTGCAACTGTATTCATGTCACAATATTATATTTTATCACGGAAATAAAATATCACAATATTAGATTTTTTCAATATCGTGCAGCTCTAATCGGAAATTTGTAACATAAAGCTACAAATTTAGCTTTATTAAATTTAATCATAGACTAGATCTAATGATATTAACATCTCAACAGATCTGGACATATTTTTTTTTATCTTTTTGTGTTCAAATACTTTGCTGAGAATGTAGTTTTATATTTAAAGTACTATTATGTTAATTAAATTGTATTATCAGTTGTTGTTGTAAATATTTCATTTAACTGTATAATGTTTGTTTATAAGTTACTTATTATGTATTTATATTTTTGTATTTATAAAATGTATTTTTTAAAATCTAATTAAACATTTCATTTTGATTTAGTTTTTGACTTCAGTTCTTCAAGCAGTATTTATTTCTATTTTATTTAGCATTTATTGCTGTTAATGAAAACAACTTTTAACCATTGTTTGAATTATGAGCAAAACAATATTTTACAAAAATTCTTATTTTTTTTTATTACAGTTAGAACTTCAGAAATGTCCCATTTAACAGTCAGTGGAATTTATTTTATGTAATAAAACTGTTTTAATTTAACTTAATGATGACATTGCTAGTTTTATAATTTGTTTCATTCTTCTTTACAATATTAGTACAATTTTCAAAATACAATTTTTAGTAATCTGTCATTTGAGCCATAATTATCTAGACATCTTTCATCAATAGAAGTGTAAATTGAGTTCAAAAAGGTTTTCCCAAAAGCTCAAACCACATTTACAGGTAATCACCAGAGACTTTTAGCTCAATATTCACTTCTGGAGTCACATTCATATGCATGTTAATACATGTAAAAATTGTATACTGCAATCATTTTTTCACTTATTTAAACACCTGAGTCAAATGTATGAGGTATAAACAGAGCTTTAGTTACACGCAGCTTTAGAGTTGTATTTAGAAATCCAGTCCCCCGCTCTTAGACTTCTTTTCTAGACATTGCTCTCAATGTACACACTCGTACACTTGGACACACTACATTTCATTACGGCACTAGTGTTTTTCTTACTCTGTGTCGTCTTGCTGTCTTCTAGCCTCCCAGCACAGAAGAAATGGAGCAGCGACAGAGAAAGGCCAGCACAAGTTCATCTGAGGATGGAGAGCATGAAGATAATGACCGCAGGAGGGTTGTTGGTAAGCTTGCCCTTTAACTTTGTTTGGTACCAACTAAATAGTCATTAATCAGTGTTTTTCTACCCTCTTGCTCTTTTTTTATGCACTGTAGTCATTTATATGCATTTTATTATTTTTGCAGACGTTATTTACAGTACAGTGGTCAACTACTGTTTTTTTTATTATGTTTTAAAAATACTTTTGCTTTGATACCATTGATAAAATTGTCCATTGCATAGCATTGCAAAAACACTTGTGAATCATGAATCAATTTCTCTCATGTATTGTTAAATAGATAGTTCATACATAAAAAAACAACAAATTTTTTATTCTGATTCATTTGTCTGTGGAAAACAAAAAAGAAGAGATTTTGAAGAATGTTTTAACTCTTTTGGTCTATACATTGAAAGCCTGTGATGTAATGTGCATTTTTTGGGTTTACTGTCCCTTTAACTCAAAATGCCACCTTCCCAATATTCTCTGAATGTTATGTTTAAAAATAATCCAAGGTAGAACAAACCGCACATCTGATGACCGGAAAACTGTTACCTCAGCACTATACCGGCACATAAGCCTGCTTGTTTCCTTACAGCTGAGACCTACTTCCAACATTTCCTAAGTCAGCACAAGGACAAACACAGTCAGTGGCAGAGCAATGCTTCACTGTACACGCACCTGTTGTGGATGAGCACGCAGTTTGTGTAGCTAGCACGTTTCGGTTGACGTGAAAAATGACCTCAAACAAAAGGCCTGTTTTTACCAACTAAGTGAACTTATTATTATTATTTTTTTTTTTTGTGACACTCTGTAAAAATTAAAATGTATTGTGATGCTTTTTAAAGTTCTAGGCCTTTTAACTTTTGAAATTAGACTGACTTAAATTATTTTTAATATATATAATTATGTTTTAGGGGTTTTTAAGCATTTATAGGACAGTAGAGTTGAGACAGGAATGCAATGTGGAATAGAGAGAGGATGTAGCTGCCCGCCGGTTATTAAACAGTCTATGCTTTCCAAATACTGATGTCGATGCGTTTTATTTATTGAACACTATGAAAGCTAAAAAGATAAACAAACAAACCAAATGTTTCACACAAGCACAACATAATCAAAAGGACATCAAAATAAACAAAAAAATATACAAACAATGTTACCTTTACAGTGTTGGCCTGAAAACCAGCATTAAAATAATCAGGAGCATTTAACATGTGTTTGCATTGAGATCTCAACATGCTGTCTATACCAACTCTCGCAGGTAAAATAATCAATGAGGATCTTGTGACCTCTGACTCAATCCAATTGGAAACAAGGAAATTTATAAAATAAACACCAATATACAATCAAATAATAAAATATGAAAAACAATAAACATAAGCAAACTACTTATCGATTAGCGTCAGCTACAGAGGGGAAGGATCGTCAAATTACCTTGAGCTGGGAGTCAAACTCAGGTCACCGTTAGCACCTTTATATGCTCTATGTCAAAACACAAACCACTAGGCTATTGGTGCAGACTTAAATTCATTATTAAAAACTATCAAAAGCATTAATGTCAGTCCACACATGGTGCACTATAAACAGCCCTCTACAATGAGAAGTCAATCAGTTGTTTAAACCAGTGGTCCTCAACCACCAGGCCAGAGACCGGTACTGGTCTGTGGATCAATTGGTATTGGGCCACAAAAGAAGTCATTAATTATTTTCGTTTTATTTATTATCTTAGTCTGAGATCTTCTATTTTGAAAAATGACTGTATTCTCTCACTTTAATTTTGGTCACTTAAGAGCCCAAATTTAACCCACAAGCAGCAAAATGAGTAAGAAACAGATGTCTTTGGAAAGTTTCTTTGCGAAGTGGAAAAAGCCAAGTGAAGGACCTGCAAACTGCCAAGGAATGTATCCGCTACCCATTGGTCAACAAATCATGTGAATCCACTGTTTTTGTAAAAAGATCAGCTGCTGGAGATTACAAATGACAGCGGCCCCTAAAGGGCTTTCAGCAGTGAAAATTAAACCGCACTGAACTAAACTAAATGGAACTTCAACTCTGAAATCTGAATCTTACTAGAACTATGTTAAGCTGCTTTGACACAATCTATATTGTAAAAAGTGCTATATAAATCAACATGAATTGAATAGTCTTTTCTAGAGTTTGTGCAAGTTCGTTGTTTCCAATGGAGGTGCACGCCTTCCAGATGAACCCAGTTGAATGAATGCCACAAGTGCACCGCGAGTCACGTGGCAAGAACTGATCGATCAGCTTTATACTTTGCATGGAATGTACACATTTTGGTAGACTAATTATCTCAGACAAACACAGAATTACCAAAGCACTGCAGTGGTTTGTAATTTTCTCTATAAATAAAACTTGTATCAGAGTGACAGCGGTCAAGCATAGAATTGATAAAAAGGTTGAGGAACACTAGTTTATACAACTGATTATATTATACATCTATAGATATATTTATTACTAACAGGGTTTCCACGGGTCATGGAATTTCTGGAGTATCATAGAATTTATTTTTTTTGTCCAAGTCATGGAATGTGAGAGATTTTTGCCAATCATTGAATGTTTTACCAGCCGATTATCAAAATATATATTTTCTGTTTTTTCTTGTTTTTTTAAACACATTGTTTCAGGTGTTTTGCCTATTGTTATGGTTTGGCTATTTTTTTCGCTGCCATTTTTTATCCTTTTCGACTTGTCAACCAAAAATACCTAATTAATTCAGCCTAAAATGACAGATTTTGCAATGTCTTTATTTGCTGCATTTCTTGAAAACATACACACATTTGCATGTCTTTGTTCTTGATTACATTTTGCCATTGGTATTTAAGGTGAACACTGAGAAATACAAATAGAGAAAGTGTTTACCTCTTCACCATATAAAGCCTACCACATCATATTTAATGAATAACCAAAACTGTTAAAATCTCTTCAAAATAAGCACTAGAAAAATCATGGTAAAGCTTCGTATTTTTAGCGATTGATTGGCTTTGACAGGGCTTTGACTGAATTATCATTAGTGATAATGTCATATGACGGATTAAAAAGTCAGGTCACACAGCTGAGAAGCACGGTGCTGTCTGACAATTTGAGCTATTTTCACCGGATGAGCACTTTTTATGCATGAATATAATGTTATTTAATATAAAACAATGCAGATTGTCTGGAAGGAGTTTGAGCAGTGTGCTGGCACGCCAAAATCTGCCACAATAAAGAAATGGCAAGCTCCTATTAATGCTACACCATTTGCTTAATTTTGCATTAAATTCAGCTGTTGCAGAAATGCTTAATTCTGGAGGGACTGCTCAGCTCTGCTGTTGGCTTTTTTATATTCATTATAGGTCATAGAAATTCAGCTTTTTATTCAGTCAACATCAATGAAAAGTCATTTGGCGTAGATTGGGAACCTTGAAATACATTTTATTCTGCATGACTATATTTTTTATTGTTGGCAACTGGCTAATAAACTGTTAGATTTCACTGAGCATTGATTGAGTTGGAGGCTTAGGTTCTGATATATTTCCACTTGTCTACTCTTGAACATATTGACTGAGCATTTTCCTCTGTGTCCTGACAGCACAGTCAGTACACTGTTCCTCATATCAGTGGATGCGGAGTGTATCTGACACACCATAAACTCTGCAGCGCAAATGCTTGAATTACTGCCTCGTGGCTGATGTTGCTCTGTGTTTCTCTCAAACACACAGAGAAAGACGCTCATACAACAGAGAATAAATGCACTACATGTAAATCATCTTAATTGCTTGTTTCTGGGGTTGTTTAGCAGAAATGGCAGCAATTCAAAGGCCAGCGCTTATGCATTGCCACATGCATTTTTTACAACCTCTATATGCAACAATGCAAACGTACTCATTGACTAACATGAACAAATGCTGCAATAAATGTATTGTTCATTGTTCGTTCATGTTAGTAAATGCATTAACTAATACAACCTTATTGTAAAGAGTTACTGCATTTTCTGTCATTCATTACATTCAGGAATTGCCATGCCTCAAATTTGGGAAAAGGTTAAGTGGATTTCATTTGGTCTAACAAACATTTATGCATTTTAAGTGCTGTTCTCAACCTTTCGAAAAGTAGTGTAAGTTAATATTACTGCCAGTATTTGCTTCGCTTGGCTCCTAAATCAACCTCGCAGGACAATGTCATGTCTATAATCAGTGTTTTCCCAGAGTGCTTTCTGTATCTCAGGGCTCATCTACATCCATTCTCAGTGTGGCACTGCGGACGCGTGTAACCTCACCGCTCCCGCCTGTTTATCTGATCTATTGCTCCCTGCTCTCTGGAGCTCATCACCAACAGTCTCACTTCAGTAGCTCTCATAGCCTGCGTTATCATCCATAAAATGCTTTCAATCATCCCTTCTCCTGAGCGGTTGCAAATCCAAAATCTCCCCAAACCTAAACAGCAGCCTCCTGACACCTGCACAAGGATGCTCATCCACATGTGATTGTTGTCAGTTTTTTTTTTTTTTGTTTTTTTTACAAAGTCCAGGAGACATACATGGAGCATGCTAGGAAGCTGTGTTTTTAAGTGGTCAATATGTAAATCAGCGCAGTGAGATGAAATTGAGGACTAGTTGTACGCTAGTGTGCTATTTTATCCAAAGGAATATTGAAGTGTCATTTTATGTCTCTTTGGAGTGTTTGTTTTGGGACTTAGTGCACTATAGACAACAATGTCCTGTCTAACAGCAGGGAAAGCAGTTTACTGGCAGTTTCAAAGAAATGCTATTGTTTTTTACATCAATATTTAGCTGCAGCGGTTGATAACAAAATATAATTAAATATATAATTATTATTTTTTATAATTGTGATTTATTTTTATTATTAATATTATTATATTTTGTTTTGCACTAAATTAGTATACCAGGTTGATTTCTGAAAGATTTGCAACTGAAGACTGGAATAATGATTTCTATGGTGAAATGTCATAAGAATAAATTGCATTATTGGTTAAACTGTGAAAAATTTCTTGCCCTAATACATAATTGTAATTTTTTTAATGAAGAAATGATATATATATTATATAATAATTATATAATTATTAACTAATATTAAATATTATTAAATACTTTTTATTTGTTTTTATTATTATTTTTTAAATATATACAATTTTTTTATTTGTTTTTTATTACATTTTTTATTCGTTATTTATTTATTTATTTATTTATTTTTGTGAAAACATTTCACAATATTGAATAACTGATTTACTCTTAATTAAATCAGTGAGTCTCAGACTGTCATTCTTAGAATTTGGTTTAAACATTGAATTTGAAAGTGTCACCACCACCAACTGGTATATTTTGCTTTCCAGAACCTATTTTCTACCATCATGTATTGCTTTTTAAGTCATGATTTTTGCCCCTGCCTGCATTTGTTGCTTTGAATTGTTCTGCAAAAGCAGGTTTATATAATGTCCTTGATTAACTTTTATAATGGAGGATTTTCATTTTTTTTATTTAATCTCTTCACGTTGCTTGAATCAGTGAATCTCAGACTGTCAATCATAGAGTTTGATTTAAACACTGAAAATGAAAGTGTCACCACCACCATCAACTGAAGTATTTTGCTTTCCAGACCCAGTTTTCCGCCATCATTTAGTGCATTTTAAGTCATGATTTTGGCGCCTGCCTGCATTTGTTGCTTCAAATGGTTCTACAATAGTAGGTTAACTGCTAAAGCTGGAGATTAAGAGTGAAGCTGCCGCAGAGATTGACTCCATATCTGCAAATGATAGCAGCTGCCTGGGAGCCACTTCACACAGTGACTGCAGCAATTATGCATTTCAAGATCATTTAACAATAATCCACCCCTTCATGCATTTTTAAAACTGCTGCGCTGTTGTGCATGTTGTGATAAGTCATTATCGTAAATGCCTCGGAAGAAAGAGCGAAAACTGCATTGCTAAAGGTTTCAGTGTTTTTGTTCTCTTTATTTCGTGGCTGTGTTTAAACTGACAAAAGGATCCGCAGGAAAACAGCAGGTGTGGAGTCATGGGACCAGGAGCAAGCTCGGCAGAATCATCTGCTCTTTATGATTTTTTCATGGGCTTTATACTCTTCGGCACTGATTCAATGCTTGGTTTTTGAGCTTTGGCTTCTGTTTGGTGTGAATGTCACTTCAGGTTTGAGAGAATCATGCACTGAATCATTCTCCCAGCAGCAATTCAACTTAAATAGAAATGTAAATCAGCATTTGTCTCCAAGCCTTGACAGTTTGATGGCATTTGTACAGTGCAACAGTAAGCGAATGCTTGAAACGTTGCCATCGGGCTTTGGGAAATCCCATTTTACTTTATTGCTGGTACTGACAGCCCTCTAAAAGTCTTTGTGGCCAGAAACAGGAATAGGGATGGGACTCTTTAAGGTTTTTTGATTCAATTCAGATTCAGGCTTTACGGTTTGATTGTAGAATGATTCTTAACTCACATTTTCACTATTTCTTCCGCTATACATTTACATCTTTATCATTTACATTGTAACCAAAAACAATTCTATGCTTTTCTATAATAACTAATGATGCTTTGATCAGGATTTTTGGAGCTGATACCAAATACAGATGCTTCTTCTTGGTGATCGGCCGATACAGAGTACCAATTCTGATGCATCAAGCTTTATATAACTTTAACATTGCTAAAGCACATTTTCCCGCTAAATATGATATTTAAGTACAGATCTTTTCTTCCCTTGGAGAATAAATAAAGGATGTTGCTTATAATCTCCTAAACACATCTCTTATAACCATTTAGTGTGGACATGTTTGGTCAGAAGCAGCTTTACAGAAAATAATAGATAAAACATACAAAAACTTGGTAGGAAAAATGACTATGCAATTTGGAAACATCGCAAATGATGGAAGAGTAATTCAACAAACTTCAATGAAGAAGTAGTGGAGTGCATATTTGATGCATAAGGAGCTAAAATGCATCTTTCTCTTATTGTAAACCCATAAATGAACACTTGTCATCGGTTTATGTGATCGGGCATTGTAGCAAGTACCGATCGAGTCATAAATAGTGATTATCGTCCGATTTATCGGAGCATCCCTAATAATAACTGAAATCTCTGCATGACAGTACTGGCACCATAAAAATTTATTTAGTTTAAATAATTATTCAGGATAACCAATCTCTAAATGTAAAAAAGCTAATAGCAAAGAGCAATTATGAAAATCAGATGTATTTTGTTAATGATTTATTTTCCAAATAAGAGAGCATCACATTTTTTATTTGTTTATAACAGAAAATGTTAAGGAAAAAAAATAGAGTTTTAGTAGCTCTCCTGTGAATATACAACTCTTTTTCAAATAATTCCCAAGTACCAACAGAACGAGCACATTTTTAAACAATATAGTTTTAATAACTAATTTTTTACTTAACTAATTTCTTTTTTTGACATGGTGACAGTATATAATATTTTATTATCTGTTTTGCCAGATCCTAGTATTCAGCTTAAAGCATAAAGCAAGCTATGAAGCATAGTGATGTTTCATTAGTTTGAAACACAGTGCAGCATGCTTTGTTCTTGATTCCAAACTTTTGAGAATCGATCCAGAATCGTTAAGAGAATCGTGATGCATCGATTATTTTTTATTTTTTTGTACTCCCGACTCTGTATTTTAAAGGTTACTGATTCAAAAAAAACATTTTACACATAACTTAAATTGCAAAATCTGTTTTTTTTAATCAATGTGTGAAATGGTTTTGTGACTGTAAACACACAAATCAAAGTTTACATTTTTGAAAATGCCGTGTAAACACCCAAAATGAGAGTAGTTGAAAACGATGACATTGTTCATGTATCCGCATAGTTTATTTTGAATTGTGGCAGCTGTTCAAAAACCTTTTCCTGATGTTTTATTTTTTTCAGGGTCTCCAGGCTCCAGAGATGGAAGTCCACGAGTGGGCAGCCCCGTGGCGAGGGCATCACCCAGAGCCAAACGTGATCAGAAATCCAGCGACTCTGACAGTGACAGCAGTGACAGTGATGACGGTGTAATGCGTAAGATTAGGAGCAGTGTCATGCATATCAGGGTGAGTCACAAACACAGCATTTTTCTAAATATAATGTAATGGAAATATCATTACTTTAGGCATTTTCATAATTAAAACTGATTGATTGCTTGTAATTTCTGTCAGTTGGGCTTATAATTTATTTTCTGTCAGTATACATTTATTTATTTATTTTCTAATTTGTGTTAATGTAATTTGTGTTTTTTTTTAGTCACTAATCTGACCTTTTTTCGGATCAGCCAAAAAGGGGAGGAAACAAATGTAATTTGCTTTCCATTTATTACAAAAACAGTACTGCAAGACACTTGGTTTTAACAAACAGAACTTCAAATTTAAGTTTTTATTAAAAATAAATTGAAGAAATAATCATCTGAATAAAAGTAATTAGTAAAATGTTCAGTACTGTGAAAAATTATATATTTTTTTACACACAAAAAAAAATACATAAATAAATGTGTACTGACAAAAAAAATGATTTATATGTTATATGGAATGTAAGTGAATGAATCATACAATAAATTCATGCAGAATATTGTGAAATATCATTACTTGTTTTCTGTCTCTTAATAAACCAACTGTATTGATTTATAGATTGTTTAATTTATTTGGCCATTGATGATCAATAATGAAAACGGTTTAGAATTCTGTACTTTAAATGCGTAGATCTCACAAAAATGTGTTTAAACTTGAATTTGATTCATGCCATTGCCAAGAAACTCTCACACAGGTCTTATGAAATGCTGTTTATTATCATGAATAAAACAAACACTGTTGACACACAGCTAGTCAACAAACCTAGTGCTTGAGTTATGGCTTTGTTTTTCTTATGCTCTTGTGTCCATTTCAGCGTACCTCTGATGAAGAGACCAAAAACAGAGAAAGAAGCTCCTCACCTGACCGGTAAATCTTATTAGCATCGACTTAGCAAAATCAATGCAGAAATAAGACTTTTTTTAACAAAAATGTCATCTGTCTCCACTACAGGCATGAAAAGAAGTCAAAATCAAGATCCCGCTCAAGATCCCGCTCCAGATCTCGCTCCAGATCTCGCTCTCCTCGTGAACGTTATAGAAGGGCTCGTAGGTAAGTGGAAATATGTGCAATTCAGATGTCCCAGACAGATTAGCTGCCATCATTTTTTTTGTATTTTTCTGGACTATCCATCTGATTCATTTAAAACAGAGGTTTCCAAACTTTTCATCCCCCTACCCTCAAAGTAACAATGGCAGTGAATCGTGACCCCCAAATTCCTGTAAAAATATAGGTGTGAAATATACATATACAAACATTGCGCACACAGCAGTAGGCCTATATAAATTCAAGCATATAGACAACAAAAAAAGTGCAACATTATAACAATCATCAAATTTTTATAGTCATCTATTATGCCTAATTCTATTATATTGCTATTTGTTTAATTTAATATTAACCTCAACTATTGAGACCACTGGGCACAATGTTTTCTGCACAAGTCTATTCTTGGTTTAATTTTAAAGACCACCAATCAGAGATCATTCAAATAGTTAAGTTGTGGCCTGTATTTATTTTTAATGTATTTGATTTCCATAAAGGTGTCAACGTTTAACCTGGTGCTATAAACAGGGTTTGTACGGGTGCTGGAAATCCTGGAAAATGCTTGATTTTTAATATAGTGTTTTCAGGTAAGAAAAGTGCTTGAATTTTGGACAAAGTGCTTGAACCTGCTTGAATTTAAAATTGCAGGGCTCAAAATTGTGTCCATTTTGATTGCATATGCACCTGAAATATTATCTATGCAAGGTCCAAATATATTTTGGAACATTTGTGTGAGTGTATAAAATTGTTGCAGTGCGACCAGTTTTCACTGCAAAATGTTCACAGCATGCGCGTATTTAGTAGACATTCATGCAGAGAAACGCCAAACGAAGCACTCAGGAATAGTTTTAAACAAACATGTCAACTTGTTACTACACCCAAAAAAAATCTGACTGTAAGCTCATTTTTTGAGATATCAACTTTTGATAGAAAGAGTTAATATATATATTAACCATTTTTTGGGTGAATTATCCCAATAAATCTATGCTCCAAAGTATTCAATAGTTTAAGTTGAAATGTCATATTGTGTTTTTAAAAATAGCACAATGGATTTAAATGTAAAAAAGTACATACAGCGTATATAAACATATTTTACCATGGTTATTAGGAAAAGCATACAAATGCACCTTGAAAGTGCTTGAAAAGTGCTGGAATTTGAAGTTAGAAAAAATTGTAAGAACCCTGTATAAAATCAATCTGCTGCAGCTGACACTATTGCTGTGTTGTTAAATTAAACACAACAATACTATGAAAAAAAATAACTGAAAGGCTGACGGTTTTTTATTCGCATGTTGTTGTTTTTATGTAACTATAAATTACTATTTTTATTTTCTGTGTGTTATGGATGAAATATCGAAATTCTAATAGTTTATTAAAATTAATTTGACATTTAGAAAACACCAAGCGGCCCCTGTCATTGTTCATCGACCCACCAGGGGGTCCTGATCCCCACTTTGGGAACCAATGATTTAGAAGCTAAATTTATGAGACAGAAGCTTCGCTAAACAGTTTTGGAGAATTTCAAAAGTTTTAAAGAAGGCTACCGAGTGAAATGACTTGCCTTAAAGGAACTTTGATATTACATACATGTATACTAGCAAGCGAAATGCGGTGCTTGAATTATTTTCTTTTTCAGTGTGAAAGGGAACTGAACTAGAACAGATATGCCCAAACTAGAGCCCGCAGGCCAAAGTTGGCCCTTTGATTTGGCCCACCATCCCATCTGAGAAGAGGAGAATGTTGGGGAGATTGCTTTTAACAGAGATCATCATTTTGAATTAAACGTAATCTTTTTTTTTTTTCAAATGTTCAGCTACAACAAAGCAAACTGAAATTAAATGTTTCAATTAAATGTTGTAAATGAATCAGATTTTTAAAACATGTAACTAAATACTGTTTAAATACTCGATGGATAGAGGACAATGCACAAAACATTGCAAACAAATCAGTGCAAAAGCTTGACTTGTGTATTCAGCATTAAACTCTATTGTGTAAATAAATGATTGTTTTTGCTGTAAAATGTTCATTATATGTATTATTTTATAAATTATACTACATTAGTTTAAATAAAGCAGTGTTTTCTATTTATTTATTTTTTTAATATTAGCAAAATAAATTAGGAAATTACTTGTAGCAACTTTAATGTAATACAGTTTGCTATATTTACCTTCGGCCCACAGCCCTCAATCAAATTTGTTTTTTTGTTTTTTTTATAAGTAAAAGTTTGGGCACTTCTGCACTAGAACTACCAAGGCAGTCCTTTTGACTGTTTTTAAAATTTTGTAATTTAATAACTATTAAAATAAACCCATATAACTATAGTTCCCTGACTTGCAAATTTCCATTCTGGCATTTTTTTGTTCTCTATTGTCCTTGCATCAGGTCCAGGGAGCGAGAGCGGGACCGTTATGGTGATCGGGAGCGTTACGAGCGGCGCTCCAGCAGAGAGAGGGATTGGGAACACAGGAGGAGGGGAAGGTCAGCCTCTCCAGACAAAAATGATAAACCTCCCACTGAGGAGCCTCCAGTGAAGAAGAGGAAGGAAACGCTGGACCCCATCCTAACCCGCACCGGTGGGGCCTATATCCCACCGGCCAAACTGCGGATGATGCAGGCTCAGATCACTGACAAGAGCAGGTTGGTTTCACTTTACTTACCAGTTCTACACACTCATGTTTATTAATATCTACTCACTGAAAAAAAATTACTCTTAAGATTTACTTAATAAAACCTTCATAACATTTTGCACTAGTAAATTTCACTGTCTTATATCAAGTACAATTAACTTTTATGTTACAACCTCTTTGATGTTATTCTAAGGTAAAAGGTAAAACATTTAAGCGCTGGCAATTTACTATGTGATAATGGAATTAAAAAGACAAACTACGGAAATGCCAACAAAATTATTTAATTTACAAATGTGAAAAATATACAAATGTCCAAATATATGAACAACATGAAATATTTACAATAATGAAAAAATTAATAAAGTGGCAAATTCAAAAAGAAAGTACCAAACAAACATATTAGGCCAACTCCGGAGGAAAGGGACGCTAGTGAAGCCAAACAAAAGAAAGAAATATAACAAAACAATTTAAGAGTAACTTTTACCTGGCTAGAAAGCATATTGAAACAAAAGCAACGAAAAGTCTTCAGCGCCGCACACTGTATTCTTCCCTATTCTCAGCTGTCGAATTAATAAAAAACAAAAGATAGCGTTCACCTCTTACCTGGTGTCTCTATCAATAAGTAACCTACGTGTTTGCTAGAGTAATTTGGACTTCCTATCCAACCTACTCTCTAAGAAAAGAGTGAATTTGATGAGTGGTAGCTTGATGTGAAGCTGGAAAGAGCTGGGCCAAAAAAAAAGTAACAAACAAATCAAACTAAATAAAAATTTACAAAAATCACAGACGTCTCAAAAGTGGGCAAATTGTTGCAAAATAATTTTACCCAAACAAAAGTTTAGCAAAGTCATCAAAAACTAAATTGTGTCAGCAAAAAAATACAAAAAAAGTGCCCTCCTCTCTGCTCTTCCTGGCGTCCCTTTTATATTGCTGCGCCATGTCACCTAATAATGACTGAGTGGTCTTCTGACCAATCAGCTGTCAGAGTAGGCGAACCTAATGAAAATGACAGGCATGGAGAGGGAGGGAGAGAGAAAGCAAGAACAGGAGGAAAAATACAAACAATATACACACAGACGTAACATGTCAATATTGTCAAATGTGCTTATTGTTTAACCTAACACTCCTAAATAAAATAAAAGTTAATTTATTATCTTTAACTTTGAGTCTATATTTACCTAAGTCAGTTTCTGTTTTTAGCAGAAGGAACATTGCTTTTGTCAAATTAAGTAAATCTTACTAGTTTCTTATTGCAATTACTTATTATAATGAGGTTACATTTGGTGTAGCATAATTTAATTAAGACTCCTAATTCAATCCCATGCTGGGAACTATACATTTATTACTACATACCCCTTGTTAAAATGTACTTAATTAGTAGGTTTGCAATAGTAAAACGTAAAAAAAAAGTAAAATTTATTTTAATATTTCCACTCGTTCGGTTTATAACATGAAGTAAATGTAAAATGTTTTACTTACAAATTCTTGTTATCCTTGAAATAATATTTCGATAAAAAAAAGTTATGACAGTAAAGTTGTTAGATTTTTCTATACCAAAAAGTTTTTTTTTTTTTTTCAATGTAGGCTATATTTTGTATAATTATCATCAAACATTTGAAACTTATTATTAGGGATGGGTTAATGGACGATGCCATCGTGGCCGATAGACATCACGATGCTGAGGCAGCATCACAATCCTCCACCCTACCCCCATCGCAGCTGCAACCCGCTCACGAAAAATACACACTTATGCCCTGTTTACACTAACATGTCTTAGTTTTAAAATGGCATTAAAGAATGAAAACAATCCACGTCAACACTGGTATTTCACCTACCATTTCTGAAAAGATCTCCGTCCACACTATACCGCTGAAAACGCACTTCACGTGACCACACACAGGCTTGCGCTGCAGCATATGAGTACATCTAAGTTCCAGGCAGTCAGCTGGTGCTTTGAGCACAAAACCGCTGAGAGCAGGTCACGTCGGACAGTTTATCAAGGATGTACCGCTTGAATGCGTCTCACTATAGTTGTTAAAGGTGATATTTAATTAATCTAGTGTCTACCTAACGACTCTTTGGTCTTTTTAATCTATCAGGTAACGTGTCAAAGCGTCAGTACACTTCAATCTTTCGCTTTCACGCTTGTACTTAGTAATTTTAATGAAAACCCAGATACTGTTGGTTGGTTTCTGTTGGTTGTGCACCTTTTTTACCAACTAAGTTTGTCAACGCCATTATAATGACACAGATCACTCTGCCTATTCATGCCAGAGTTTCATGGAAAAAGTGATTGACAGGTGTTAATTTGTGTGTAACTTATCTTTATTTGTTTATGATTTGGTTATGGGTAAAACAAAGATGATGCGGGTCAGGTAGTTGAAACGGTAGGCTACAAAATAATTCATTTGTTATAAATGAATAAATTATTTATAAATAATTAATATATCGCCCAACCCTACCCGTTATTACAGTAAACTAAGTGTCATAAAATAATGAGTAATACCTCAAAGATTGATATTTTAGTATATTTGGTAAATTGCAGCTCCCTGTTGATCTTTCCCTGTTGAAAATGGTCCTTATGATGAATCAAATAAAACATGCAGTGATTTTATTCAAATAATACCTTTGTATCATAGTTTTGCCTAAATAATAAATACAAAAGATTTTTGTTTTGTTTTTAGTTTTCAAATGTTTGGGGTCATTAAGATATGTATTTTAATATAGTAATATATTCATTAGTAAAGATGAAATAAAATGTCACAATTATGATGTTTAAAATCAATATTAATAAATGATGTTCATCTTCCAAAAAGAAAAATGGTTTCCTCAAAATCGTTAATATAGTTTTTCCAACATTGATAAAATTAGATAACAATAAAAAACAGAAATATATTGAAATATAAATTAATAAAATAAAAAAAAGATATTTTATTTGATTTAATACAGGCTGTCCGCAGGCTCTTAAAAGTATTCAAATATGATAAATCAATGTAGGGAAAATTAAGGCCCTTAAAAGTATTAAAACATCTTCAATGCTATTTTACAAGGTTTTCAATTTTATATAGCTTGTGATTATGCAATGTATGGTTGTATGATAAAGTTTGCCTGAATTAAATCTGCAAATATCAGGAAGCTGTGTAGTTTGAGAAATCGATAAATTCCTGCTTGATTTGACATCATGCTGCTTTGTTTACTGCAGTAACCAAGGCACCACCATTATATCTGCAGCTTTATAGGTGCCAACCTGCTAAATTAGCTTGATTTAATATATTTTTATTCAGTATATGAATAATGTTTTAGTTTTGGATTAGTTTTTTATTTACATTAGAATGTAGTAAATATACTGTAAGCTGAAATCTCGCCAGTGTTTCTGTTGAAACCTAAAGTGGATATTAGGTCTTAATGTATGAAAAGAGTCCTAAAAAGGTCTTAAAATGTATTGAATTTCACTCTCTAATTCCCGTATACTCTGTAATAAACTCATTCTCGAGTAGCTTTTATAACTTTTTTTTAAAGACAAACAAACAAGTAAATCAAACCCCCAATTTGTTACTCTTTTTATGAGTTGGTATTTATAAAAAAATATATAGTCATGTAGTAAAAAATATTAAGAAGTCATACTTAATTTAAATGTAATTTTTTTTAGATAATATGACTATAATAAAGTCAAAGCAACACATGAATATTTGCTCTCAGAATGCTGAAAAATAAATATATTTTACAGCTTTATTGCCCCGCTCCAGTAATGAGTGATCATCAGGTAAGAGAGGGGGTCTTTGTGGATCCATCTTCAAGTCTATTGATTTTGAAGTCCTTTCAGACGCTGCGATAAGAATAGATTGTGATTTATTGATGGCGGGAAACGCATCCACATGAATTTAGTGAAGGGGTCGATTAGATTTCCTCATGTAGAAGAATGGAGGTCACCAGTCAGGATATAAAGAGGTGTCCCTTAGGGATGTGGGATATCTATAGCAGGAGTGCTTGAGGCCAGACACTGGAAGACAGGTGATGGAGA
Organism: Danio rerio; assembly: GCF_052040795.2. Classification (NCBI taxonomy): domain Eukaryota; kingdom Metazoa; phylum Chordata; class Actinopteri; order Cypriniformes; family Danionidae; genus Danio; species Danio rerio. The sequence continues at coordinate 45,491,892 of NC_141029.1, read as the reverse complement.
TAATACATCACAGATCAGTCTCAAGAGCAGCTAAGGGCAGGAAATTAGATGAGGTGAAGGGGAAAAGCTGTTCTCCAAAAAACTCCTCAGCATCAGCAAATTAGATGCTACAGACTAGGGGAAAAAAGACAGCAATGACGTTTTTGTCCTGTTATAATTGTAGAGCAATCTGTGACCTTTAAAATACTCTATGACAGGGTGCTAAAGACAAGGATTAGATATTTAACATCTCTGCTGAGTTAACAATCTGAAATAGTTTCTTTTAAAAGAGGAAGCGTTAAAGGCTGAGTGTGGTTAAGTTTTAATTCATTGTTTTTGTTTTATTTTCCCAGTTTGGAGTATCAGAGGATGAGCTGGGAAGCCCTGAAGAAGTCCATCAATGGTCTGATCAACAAAGTGAACGTTTCTAACATCGCCAACATTATTCAGGAGCTGCTGCAGGAGAATATTGTGAGGGGCAGGTAAAGATTGGCCCTTTCTAAGATTTTCTGATCTTTGACTGTTCATAATGTGTTGTCAACATAAACTGTCACAGTCCCAGGGCAAATGTCTTTTTAATAAGGTCAATTGATATGTACTGTGTAAAATTCAGAAAATCTATCAGATGTTACAGAAAATTAAATATACCTCATTATTTTTATTTTTTATTTTTTTAATGCAAAAATGTAAACATCTCAATTTATTTAAGATTAAAAATAAACTTGAGTCTTCACATAAAAAATTCTGTCTGTAATTATGTACTCACCCTTTATTTCAAACATTTATATATTTCTTTCTTCTGGGGAACTTCAAATAAGATATTTTGAAAATGTTGGAAACCTGTAATCATTGACTTCAATATTAAGAAAAACAATTATTCAGTGGTTACAATTTTTCAGCTTTCTTCAGAATAACTTTAGTGTTCAACAGAATAACTCATAAAGGTTTGGAATGACTTAAGGGTAGGGCCAGACGGAATCTGCGGATGTTTTCTGCTATTTCTGCGGAGAATTTTGGTAAAAATCTGCTGATTTCTGCAGAATTATTTTGGGAGTATCCAGTGGAGTATCTTAACTAAAACCTTAATATATTAAATAAATAATAAATTACTGAATAAAAACTGAATAAATTCACATTTATACATTTACTCAAGTAAATAAACAGAATTAATAATGGGCTAAAAATCTGCAGAAATCTGTGGAATTCTGTGGAAAATATGCAGAATTCTGTGCGCTCAGATTCCGTGTGGGCCTACTTAAGGGTAAGTAAATAACGAGGAAACTTTCTTTATTGGGCACAATATCCGTTAAACATGTCATTGACAGATATTTGTGCATGTTAAGCCTGATTTATTTTATTTAAAAAAAAAAAAAAGAATTGATTACCTCAGACTCGTTTTTTTGACTGGTTGACAAATGAGATTGGTGCTTGTGTTCACATGCCTTGTGCTGCTAAAGTTACAGTAAAACATGACCTGGTGGCGTTCACCACAAAACGAGCACACAGGAATTGCTGATCAAATAGGATCCAATGTTTAATTTCATTTCACTTAATGGTTAATTCAATTTTATGGCTTGTAACTTTTTTTACACAAACTTTAGACCAGGAGTTTGTATGCTGTAGAGGAGGACATTAAACAGAAGTGGAAAAGCTTATACAATAAATGAGTGAGGGTGACTACGTCTGTGCAGCGCTACTTTGTGTACTGGAGTGTGTCTGCTTTTTGTTAAAGGATGTCTATTATGCAAATATCACTTTTATTAGGGGTTTAAGCACAGTTGTGTGGTAACAGTGTGTGAATATAGCCAATCTCTAATGGTAAAAATTAGTATATTATATTTTTATAATCACACTTTATAAAAACAGTCTGCAGAAACACTTTAATTGGCATTCTCCCTTTGTACATGCTATCAGAGGTCCAAAGCATCACTTGCAATCTCTCTTGTTAGAAAACACAGTCCTGAATGAGAAGCAACCGTCTGCCATTAGAGATTTCACACCATACCTGCCGAAGATAATGTTAGAGACTAAGAGACTGAGCCTGGTTTCTCAAGGTTTTTTTCCTTTACTTTCGTCAATTGAAGTTTAGTTCCTCGCCACTGGCTTGCTTGGTTTTGGGACTTTTGGGATTTGTGGAGCTGCGCATCGATGTATTTGATCTTCAATGTTTGGACTTTCAGCAGTGGAAATTAAACCACACTGAAATCAACTAAACTGAAATTCAACTATAAAAACTGGACTGACACAGTTACAATTTACTAGAACTTATATTTTAAGCTGCTTTGGCACAATCTACATTGTTAAAGCACTATAGAAGTAAAAAAGAAAAAAAGAAGAGACATTATAAATGTGAAGTTTTAGCATGAACAATTGAACAACAGTCTCTATAGTCAAACCTTGTTCTTTGACATTTTCATTTTTTTCACAGAGATAACTTTAGTTCTGTTTTGAATCTGCCAATTTATTTGTTGAAAAGAGCACAGTCACATTTGAGTTTAAAGTGACAGTGACTAAAAGGCAAAATTTGGATCAAAGTCTATTAGGGTCAGTTTCAAAAAAATGTAAAATAATGCTTTTTTTGTTATTTTAAGCATCTGATTTATATTTTGGCTATAAAAAGTGTCTCAATAGGTCTCATTTAAGTGAAAATTGCTTTAGTATGAATGCCAAAAAACACGCTGATGGTAAATGTGAGTGAAATTCCTACCGGTGTGCATGAGCCTTTTGGGTTTATAAACGGGTAATTTTTTTTGGTCATTTGTAATAATTTTGGTGTTGCTCTCTGTAGGGGTCTTCTAGCCAGGTCTATACTTCAGGCTCAGGCTGCGTCTCCCATCTTCACTCATGTATACTCTGCAGTGGTGGCCATCATCAACTCCAAGTTTCCTCAAATTGGAGAACTTATCCTCAAGAGGCTTATCCTTAATTTCCGGAAAGGTTACAGGAGGAATGATAAAGTAAGCCCTCAGGAAACACTGGGTACAGGTTTCTAAATGGAGCACTGGTTTAAATAATATCCTGACTTTTCTTTTTCAGCAACAATGTCTCACAGCGTCCAAGTTCGTAGGTCATCTCATCAACCAGAACGTGGTATGTCCCATTGGCTCTTTAAAGGGATAGTTCACTCAAAAATGAAATGTTTTGTTCGAAACCTGTTGAACTAAGAAAATATTTTGTGAAATGTTGTAAAACCAATTAGTTATTGTCTTTCATTGTATTTGATTTCTACAACTGAAGTCATTAGCCATGTTTTATCCAAAGATGCAAATTCAATTAATGCACAAAACTCAAATATTGCATAAAACATTTGTGAATAAAGCCCCATTTCCATCCAAGGAGTCCAAATGGCACCAAATATCTAAAGAAAAATAGAAGTTGCAACATTAGGAGAAGACCTTTTTTCAAATCTAATAATGTGCTCTTGCCACCTGCTCCGCAACCTTCAAGGTTTCTTTTTTCAGTTATGTATTTTTGTTTAAGGCTCTTCCATTTATTACACAAATAAGTCCACGGTTTGTCATATCCTTTTAGAATCACCTCGGCTCACACTTCTTGCAAGATTTGCACGTACCCTGATGTTTTCCGTCCAGGATGGTCATTTCTTGTTTCAAACCTGAGTTTCTATCTCTGTTGAACTTGAGGATATTTTGTAAAATGTTGTAAAACCAATTAGTTATCGACTTTAACTGTATTTGATTTCTACAATGGAAGTCATTACCACCGTTTTATCCAAAGATGCTAGGTAAATTTATGCGCAGAACTGAACTATTGCCAACAACATTTGCGAATAAAGCCTCGTTTCCATCCAACAAGTACAAATGGTGCCAAATATCTAAAGAAAGATTGAAGTTGCTGTGTTGGGAGAAGGCCTTTTTTCATATCTAATAAAATGTGCTCTTGCCACCTGCTCCGCTACCTTCAAGATTTCTTTTTCAGCCATGTAGTTTTGCTTGAGGCTCTTCCAATTATTACACAAAGTAGTCCACGGTTTGTCATATCCTTTTAGAATTATCTCTACTCACACTTCTTGGAAGGTTTGCACGTACCACTGATGTTTTCCATCAAGGAGGGTCATCACTTCTTTTTCATATAACATTTAAAAATGTTTGGACCTCATCATCCACTCAAACATACCTGTCACTTTCTGCCATTTTTGTTATCACATGATCTGTTCACTGTAAAACCCAACAGTCAACTTTATCAAATGAAATGAGTGTAGTTAACTCAAAATTCACTAAAAGTTAACTCATTTGAAAAGAGTTTTAAACTCACTGTTGAAGGTAATGAGTTAATTAAAAACCTCATTACTTCAACTTAAATGTAGTAAGTTCACAGTACTTGTATAGATTAGTTTTTTTTTTTTTTTTACTCAAATGGTTTGTAGTAATCGATTTCCTCAAACGGTTTGAACTACCTTAACCTATTGGGGTTTACAGTGTTGAAATTAAGTCACAGGATTTTTTTTCTTGCTGGAAGTTTATGCACGTCCATCCTGGGTTTTTTATGTGAAATTGCAAAATGTGCATAAAAATAGGTGGATAGGAAAGCAGCTTATGGCTCCTGGTCACTAACATTCCTCAAAATATATTTTGTTTAAGACAGAAAAAAAAGGATTTGGAACCACATGAGGTTGAGTAAAATATGAGTCAAGTTTCATTTTTGAGTGAACTGTCCATTTTAACAGATTTTTGTGTATAGACTACTGTATTTTTAAATGTATTTCACCTCCCTCAAGGCTCATGAAGTCCTCTGTCTGGAGATGCTGACCCTGCTGTTGGAAAGACCTACTGATGACAGTGTGGAGGTGGCCATCAGCTTCCTAAAAGAGTGTGGTCTCAAACTGACAGAGGTCTCTCCTAGAGGCATCAACGGTACACAACTCCCTGCTTTCTTTGATTTGATAATTATAGACAAGAAAGCAGAGTATTTCAATAGTCTTATTGTCATTTAGTCAGGGTTATTCACGTAAAATGTAAACAAATGATAATAAATAGCTAGAGTTTGGTTTTGTTAGTCATAAATTGATTTGTGGTTTGCTATTGGTCAATCCTATTAACAGGGTGATCACCAGTATACACTTTATCGGATAAGAAGGTTTTGTTTAAGAGGGAGAGGAGGTTATTATGATTAAAGATTACAAAGGCAAATTAATTTAAAAAAAGTGGTCCGATAAAGCATTTATATAATACTGCAATTCTCCATGAATAACTTTTTTTTGATTTCACAGGGACTTTAACATTATTAACATTATTATCAAATGGATGACTTTATCTGCATCTCTACATTGTCATTTTTTCCAGCCATCTTTGAACGTCTGAGGAACATCTTGCATGAGTCAGAGATAGATAAGCGTGTACAGTACATGATTGAGGTGATGTTTGCCATCAGGAAGGATGGGTTTAAGGACCATCCCATCATTCCAGAAGGACTTGACCTAGTGGAGGAAGAGGACCAGTTCACACACATGCTTCCTCTAGAGGATGAATACAACACAGAGGACATCTTAAGTAAGACTTTTCACATTCTTTCAAAGTGTGTAAAATAATTGTACTTTTTCTGTATAAGCAATGGGACTGGGAGTGAATGGATGATTTGAGATTTTAGTTCTTATTTATTGATCAGTTTGACAAATATATTAAACTAAAAAATACTATGAACTAAAAAAATCTACATTTTTTTCCAGCATCTTATTTGAGAATCCAACATCTGATTTGTAATTGTATTGTATTGAAATTTCAGTATTATTAATTTATCTGGTAACACTTTATATCACAGGTTTCAAAGCCAGTTCCTGGAGGTCCGAAGCTCTGCACATTTTAGTTCCAACTCTGCTTCAACACACTTACCTGTTACTTACCTTACAGTTCTGTAATGTGCGCGTTTGTCGAATATGCAAGATTATGAAATCGCTTTGAATACCTCTGCACTCACATTTGCATGGCACGACCACGTGTGCTCCATGTATATTATAAAGTCTTCCTCCTTTTTTGTCCTCGCTGCTAAAAGGCCTGGATTACGGATGTAGAAAAAGATCATACTTACTTTATAAGGGCTAATAAACTGTTAATATCTTAATAGTAAGCAGGTGCTGAGTCAGTAGAAAATAGCATGAGTTGTGACTTAAACTAAGGTGTTTACATTTATTTGCTACTTTTTCTACTTTTTAAAATGAGGTTTATAATTGCATACAATTGTCTGTTATTGCTCATTTAATTTAATTACAAAATGGATATTGTTAAATATCATAGCAACCTTATTTGAATATATTTAAATGTAATTTATTTCTGATATGAATGAATTTTTAGTGTCTTTGTTGTTACAGAAACCTTCAGAAATCATAGGCCCAATCCCAATTCTACCAATTAGGCCAGGGGTGACCAACCGTGTTCCTGGAGAGCCACCTTCCTGCAGATTTCAGTTGCTATCCATATCAAACACACCTGAACCAATTAATTAGGACCTGAACACCATGTGATAATTACAGGCAGGTGTGTTTAATATGGGTTGCAACTGAAATCTGCAGGAAGGTGGCTCTCCAGGAACAGGGTTGGCCACCCCTGCCTTAGGCCTTCCACTTACCCCTACCCGTCGTTTTGCGCATTCACGTGAAGGTGTAGGGGTGTCCCAATTCTCTTTAGCTTGAAGGCGTAGGGCTAAGAGGAAAGGCTAGATATCCATTGAAATGGAGATTTTTTTTTTTTTTTCAGGACCATACTTGAAATCAAGGTGTACGAAAATTTCCCACAATAAACCATCTACAATGTCAGCATGGCTGCACACGCGAGTCACAAATGCACAAAATAGTATTTTGTATCATTTTACAACAAACTAGCACATGTTTTAATACATTCATAACCGCATTCGTGCTTTACTATCAGGCTTTAAAAAAACAGGCTAAATTAAAAACTACTATCTCTAATCCCTAATAATAACTCCTGTATAGTTGTCCCACAACATACTTACATATGACACTCGACAACCCTGTCAGAAAAGTCTAATGGCTTGGAATGAGCTTTTTACAGTCTCTAGTATAATGTTAATGTTGTTTTCAAGTGTTTACATGGATAAATATGGCTATGGTGTTAATGTACAGTACAGTTACCATCTTATTGTCACATTTTACATGTTATGATAACATGATATATGTCTTCAGTGATGATAAATGCCCAAAAAATAACGCAACTGAAATAACTACAGCAGTCGTGATCATCGATCTCATATGAAACAAGAGATTGCGATGACATGATGACGTGTGCAGGTGTTGTAGTGGTGTCCTATTTCTTAGGAGTCAGTTTTGAAAGGGTAGGTAACATTGGCATTAAGCCATAATATGTTGAATTTCGGTTCAAGATCATTGAATATAATCAATTTTATATAAATCAGCTATTACATAATATTGTTGTTTTTTTTGTAAATATAAAGTAAAAAAAAAAACATCAGTGGTTTGAAATGAAAATCTTTAACATCATAAATGCTGAATAAAACTTCTAAAACTCTTACTGACCCCAGATATTTAAACAGAACACGTTTGAGATGATAAACGTGTCAGTGATGATTAAACCCATGCTTTAAGCGTTTAATTTTCGGCATTTCGTTTAAAAAACATTGCCGCTTTCATCGCTGCAGGTGTTGAGTGAATCAGATTCACCAGCTCGCTCACCTAACCTGCCAGCCCTCAATTTCTCATGTTTAGCAGCTAATTACCTTGATATGATCATAATGGATGACTTCCTTCTCTCTTCAGCCACACACGAGGGAACACATGCTCTCAAACCAGAGGCTCATGTCCCTGCTCTCTGTCTGTAATTGAGGGTTTTGCTCTCTCACTTCTCATATTTAGCCACTGTTTGCACTGATGTTTACGGATAAGCTTCTTTTCTGAGGCTTCTGAGACAAAGTGCGCTAATTGAAAATCCATAGAAGCGGCCCTTCGGGGAACAGGAACAGCCATTATCACATTAAGCTCTTTTTATGCATTACGACTAATACACAGCAAGTTTTTTTTTTTTCTTTATGGGTAATTGCCTCTGATTACATCTCGTTGGCACTGACTTAATTGCTGTGAAACGTGTAATTGCAAGCGAACGTCTGCTTTACATCAACAATATTCCTTTTGCAGATGTTTTCAAGTTGGATCCAAACTTCCTGGAGAACGAGGAGAAGTACAAGACAATTAAACGGGGTGAGTTAATGGCTCATTTTCTTTTACGCGTTCTCTGTTCTTCTCATTACAGTCTATTAAAAGAGATGCCCTCTGATGCAGAGTCTCCGCTTGCGCATTTTAATTTTAATTGTGCAGTAATTGTACAATGGACTGGAGACAGCCATATGGTACGGGAAACTGAAATGGTGGCCCTTGATTGCGACAATTGGAGATGCTTGTTCTCTGATGTGGAAATGATGACTTTATTTACGGCTTGAGGAGCTAAGCTAATGGAATCGTTCAGTGGGGGAGAAGGTGGCAGAACATGATTGTGTGACATAAGATGCCAACAAGAGACCTGGGCAACGATGAAGAGTGTGATTATGTGATACCCTTGTCACTTTTTCCTCACGTCAAGTTGAACTGAATTCCAAGTAGAATGAAGTTTTAATCTATTGAGACTTGGTTCTGCATGTCCATAGAAAACTTTAGTGTGTTCTCCATGATATGCACTTAGAACTTAGTTCTCCATGAATATGCAGAACTAAGTGCATATAATAGAGAACACCATTCATGGATATGCAGTTCTGTTTTTGTAGGTGGACATAAATTCCAAATGCTCATTTAAAGGAATCGTTTGCATGCTCAAAACAAATTTGAGTGTTTGTTTTTTTTTTTCAATTGAACACAATATATATATATATATATATATATATATATATATATATATATATATATATATATATATATATATATATATATATACATATACATACATACATACATACATACATACATACATACATACATACATATATATATATATATATATATATATATACATACATATACATACATACATACATACATACATACATACATACATATATATATATATATATATATATATATATATATATATATATATATATATATATATATATATATATATATATATATATATATATGTGTATTTATATTATATATATATATATATATATATTTATATTATTTATATATATATATATATATATACATACATATATATATATATATATATATATATATATATATATATATATATATATATATATATATATATATATATATATATATATATATATATATATATATAATTTTTTTTTATTTTATTTTATTTTTTTTTTTATTAAGGATACAGGTTGATGGCACCCATTGACTTCCATAGTAATTTTTGTCCTACTATGGAGGTTAATGGGTACGACCGAGTTGCATTTTTTATAATATTATTTGTGTTCAATAAAAGAAAGAAACTCAAATTGGTTTAAAGCCACATGAGGACTCCAGATGAATATATTTGAAGCAAGAAGGAACCCAATTCTAACAATTATACACGACTAACTTTAAACATAAAACAGATTTAATAAACAGCTACATTACATAAGTTTATGAGACATCTCCTAATTGCCCCCCCCCCACCCCTTATTTTTTATTATTATTAATTTATTTATTTTAATAAATTTTTAAATATAACTTCAACACAATATTTATTGTTTTAAAATAAAACTGTGCAAATGTCCCTTTTTTCCCCTTTCTTTCTAATCTTTTAAGTATCCATTTGTATTCTTACTGACTATTTCTGATGTATCTCTGATTTTCTGTTATGTTCTAGTTAAAAAAAAAACACGTGGGAGAGTAAATAGTGATGTAATAGTCGTCTTTGGGTGAACTGTTCCATTAAGACTGTTAAAATGTGATGACTATTTAGTAACAGCCTTCACTATTACTGTGAAATCTATAATATCCTTTGTTTATATTCATATATATATTCATATATTAATTTGCCATTCAGTGACAGACGGACAGGCTCATCCAATCTATCGAACTCCATCTTTTAAAATTTAAAACTCAATCTAAATAAAACACTCTCCTCATAAAAGCCAGCTTATCTGTGCGATGCGACATTGAAAACAGATGATTCGGTTCGCGTCTTCTGATTGGTTCTCGGAACATAGCGGCTGCTGCTGTCAGAGGGAAGTGGCATTTAGAGGCTTTTGCCAACAAACTGTTATTTCTGAATGCACTGACGCCAGGATTTAGATGATTTGAAGCAAAAATGTTTGTTGAACATGTACTACGTGCGTAAAGCATTCGCTCAATGTCATTAGGTCATTTTTAACTGAATTGACCGTTAAGCTACTTTTCCATCTCTTCACATATACAGTTGAAGTCAGAATTATTAATCAGACTGTTTATTTTTTCCCACTATTTCTGTTTAGCAGAAAGAGGTTTTTTTCAACACGTTTCTATACATAATAGCTTTTAATAACTCATTTCTACTAACTGATTCATCTTTGCCCTGATGAGCTTAAAGTGACATGTCTGTATGAATAAATGTTGTTATTTCATTTGCTACACGTACCCAAGCATGTGCCAAACTTGTGGTGTTTTCAGTCATCACAATATATAAGGAAATGAGCACATTAACTAAAATTTTTACGGTTTTGAGAAAAAATACTGTCGTATTATGAAACGTACATTTTTTAACCATTTTTTGGGCTGCCTTTAGCTTTAACTTTGTTTAATGTAAAGAAATTGTAATCAAAATGAAAACCTTTCATAGAAATGGTATTGTATGTTTTTAATTGATTGAATTTATTTTGAGCTTTCAAATGGAATCAAGAAAAATTTCAATTGGGAAAAAGTCAAACTTTGGGATAAAATTAAATGATTAATTTGACCGCCATACATTTTGATTTAAATCTAGTTGTTATTAGTCCCCTGTTTAGTGCATCTAAAGCAGTTTGTATTGATTGAATTACTCAAGTAAAGTAAAATAAAAAAATGTTTAGGAAATTAAACTATTTGAACATCATTATAATTAACTCTGAATTGACTGAAATCACAAACTTTAATGTATAGTGCAAAAATCCTACAGCTTTGTTAAATAACTGAAAAATATCTTAACTTGAAGTTGGTGAAAGGGATTTAATCTGTTGTCTTTTCATGTCTCAGAAATTCTTGATGAAGGAAGCAGTGATTCTGGTGACGATGCGGGCGGCAGTGGAGATGATGAAGACGATGATGAGGAAGATGAAGAGGCGGCAGCTGGAGAAGGTATTTTACTTTACTGTATAGTCTGAGAAAACGCATAGTATATTAATATTCAGTGTTTCCATAAGATTTTATTTTAGAAGCAGTTTTCTTTTTCTTATGCGAGTGCTAGTGTTTGGGGACATTGCTCTGCATTAGTTCCAGTAGATAATCCTGCTCATATAGTCCCTTGGGTCCTCAAGCTAAAGAGAAACTGCATAAACCACTGCAGCAAGCAGGAGACTGCCTGTTCCAGACTGTAGCACATTGTGTTTCAGGCTTTAAGGCATCATGTCTTTTTTTTTTTTTGTCCCCCCTGAGATCCACTAAAATTTATTTTTTTAAATTCAAAACAGTCTTAATTTAGTTTGAGGCCAGACACATTCTCTGTAGACTTGGACTGTTTAAATGCACACACACACCACACCACACCACACCACACACACACCCTGTTGAACATTTGCATCATAGGAAACCTCAGTAAGCAAGTGGGTAATGGTTAGTTTCAGATGTCTCATTCACATCGCTGCTATAAACATGTCGCCCTGAACACCCAAAGCATGATGTTTATTAAACTGTTGCTCTTTTTTTTGAGTGAGATAATTGGCCATAGACTTGTTATTTGCTCATTTTAGTAGCACTTGTACAGATGCTTTAACGGTAACAAGTATAGATTTGAAATCATTTTGAGATGATTAATTCTTTCATTTATGGACGTTTGTTATAATATGATACTTTTTTCATTAGATACATTATTCATTACATTCATAGAAATTTACATTCGATGTCGACTACCCTGTTGTTGCCTATTGGAAGGAATGCGCCAATAAAGACGCCATTTTAGTACAGGGTAGTAGGGGTGTGTACCTACACTGGTCTCATGGTTCAGTTACGATTATCATGCCATCGATTCTGTTTAATTCGATATCTCGGTGGATCACGGTGCATTGACGATACTTTCCATACATAATTAGATTTTTTCCTCACAACACAAGATTTCTTTTTTTATTAAAATCTATAAACATATTAATATTTATATATAATTTGTAATACAATTGTTCTTTAAAACAGCAGTAAAATATATGAACTGTACCTTTAATTTTACTTGCTCAAAGAAAAAACTATTTCTCAATGTATCAAACAAAACTCCAATACATGCACAGAAGACAGCATAAGCATAGGAAATAAACTAATGTAAATATTATCCTGCTTCCCTTTTGAGCGCTGTCTTACACCCCTATTATTTGTCATTGTCTTCACCCACTCAACAGAAAGGGCTGCGCTTGGCTTTAGAAATGAAAGCGCCGTTTACCAATAAGTGACGCGAGAAGAACAGCCGTGGTTATAGTCTGTATGTGCATAATACGCGGTTATCACAGGTAATGCGAAATAGACACGCTCGTGTCTGGATCCACAAGTATCGCTTTACCAGCCGAGAGGAGAAGAAAAATTACCTCACAAACAGGCCAGCGCAGCAGGTGAAATGTCCAAAGTGTTTGAGAGATGGAGAGAGGCAGAGACGGATTTTTACAGCATCTCTCCCTAGTAGAGAAATAGCGGCTCGTGTGTTGTGCCTTCTTCAGTGTCAGCGAAAGACTTTCAAGCAAACTCACAAGCAGTTGAATTGTGCATAATTATCTACCTTTTAAGTAGTAGGAGCGTTTTATTTAGTCGCCCTCGCCTTCTTAGCCATAGTATTCTACTGCGACATCGCACATAGGAAATAAATGACGTCAGTTTATAATAACTGGTTATGATCTATTTCTGAACCGATATCCAATTGTCCCCATCTGCATCACGGTGCACCAAAGAAACAATTAATTTTGACACCCCTAAAGGGTAACGCTTCCTTGAAATGAATGAGGGACCAATGTGCAGTGGAGGACTGTGGCCATCTAGAGCCAGAGATGTACACAAATACACATATATACATATATCTATTATCGGGATTTTTCCTGGTGGTCAGTACGCAAATATATTTTTTTAATTATGAGAATTATAATTTTTCGTAATATTTCTATATGGATAAGTGACTGCACAGACATTCTGACAGAGTATGTGTTTGTGTGCATGGAAATGTAATTATCCCTTCCTACTTGTTAAATTTGATCAAATCCTTGTCCTGAAACACATCCCCTCTCCTGCTTTCACTTCTCATTCTAACAGAGGGAGCGATTTGTTTGTGAATGAACCCCTTCAATGAACGACTCATCACTTATGTAATTAGCTGACAATTATAGAAGTTTCTGGCACCAGAGCGTGTTCATATATATCTTTTTATTGTTTGCTGATTTATTCAACAAAACTAGCATTAACCTTGTATTTAGTGTGAACTTGCCTTTGCCTTACGATGAATGCAGTAAGAGACAAGATAATCAATAACATGACTTGTTGAGCACAAAAGTGCGTAACATACAAAAACGTAAAACCGAAATCTTACCTATGAAATGTTTAGCCTTTGTGCTTTGTTTTCTTTGTTTGCTTGTTACTACACCTATACATGGTGCTAAAGTCCAGCTTCTTCACATCTGGCATATATCTATGCATTACATTAAATGCATTTGGACAAAATATAATACTAAAATATACAAGAAAAAAATTATGCATATTAGCCTGATAATTTTTCAAAAAATAACACTAGCATATACAAGAAATACATTTTAGCAGGATTTTCTACCACTAGATTTTGTCCAGTTTTAAGCAAGAGGTTATTATTTTATAAAAAATATGACACAATTCCATTCATTAGCATTTATTCTTTTATGTATTTTAGTGTCGTGTAGGTCACAGTAAGTATGTTTAATTTTTATAGAAATATGGGTGACTTTTGTCCATATTTTATTTTCAATCGAAAAATTATACATGTTTTCTGCTATATTCATTCTTCCATGGCGGGGCGCCACACCAAAATTCAGTTTATTTGAGAGCGCACAAGAAAATGCGCTTGAGCAGCATATATTTAGCGGCGTACATGAAGTTTTGCGCACGAGCAGAGGATATCGGCGCGCAAGCAAAGACATTCACAAGCTTGTATTATATGAATGCGATCTAGACTTGTAATACTGCGCTCACAACATTTGTAAAATAACGGCACAGGTAGTTGGTAGATCTGTGTAAAATAAGTCCTGCCACCACAGCTGGAAAAAACCCTAGAGTACACAGTGATTATGTATTTTAAGATTATATATTTTACTTCACTTAATTTAAAATAACTTATGTCTATCAAAAAACACATTTCATTTACAAAAAAATCATAAGTCCAAGGCATTCGGTGGGAAAAAGTAAAAAAAAAAAAAAAAACTTTTTTCGACTTGGGACCTTTTCAGAGTAGCTTGGACTTAAGATTTTTTTGTAAATCTATTTGAATCCCTTATCCAAAGAGTACAGACACATTCATTAGGAAACTGGTTTCTAGTGACAGTTATAATTTTTTAAACTTTAAAATATTATTGAAGAGAGACAGCTGTAGAGTCACACGTGGCTCCCGAGCCATAGGTTCCCTACCCCTGCTTTATGCAGTATTTTAATTCAACTTTCCCCCTAAAAGATTATAGATCAAACTTCAAATCTGTCTCTAGCGTTTTTAGATGTTCCTGAATTTGTTACTTGTTATATATCCCATTGATTATAATGTGAATGTTCAAGTGTTCCCTGTCATTGAGCGCAGATGGTGTAAAACTCTGCGTTCCTGTGATCAGTTGAGCTTAGCTGTGTTAATTGCTTCATCAAAAAAAGACAGTAAGCCTGTGAATTAAAACAACTCCACAAAGAACAAGTGCTATTGACCTCTGGAGACATATCTTATGACAAAAGCTTCAGTCAGCCTGTTTTATCTGACTATTTGGCTGTTCTTCTTCTTCTTAACTGTATTTTTGGTTCTATCTAGAACAAGAGAAAGTCACCATTTTCGACCAGACAGAGGTGAACCTGGTCGCGTTTCGTAGAACGATTTACCTCGCCATCCAGTCAAGGTGAGTGTGTGCATCTTCAATTAATTTCTGTGTCGTCTTCCATGAGCAGAAAGAAAAGGGCTCTAAAAGCCATCAGAAGTAGTCAGTGCAAAGGCTTGTTTTGGCTGGAATTGAAAAACAACCCACATTTGAGATCCCATGTGCAGAGATGAAGCTGCTTTTTTCTTCTTGTTTTGAGACCAAAGCTCCTGAGGCCTCAGTGAGCAGATTGAATTAATAACATTTCAGATTAGTTGTTTTTAATTGAATTTCGCCGGCACAGAGCAGCAGACGTGCCATCATGGATCACAATTCACTGTGGTGACTTCAAAATAAGTTATCCTTTGATATCAGCAGGGTTTGAAAACGGTCTAAACAATAATTCAGAGGGCCGATTGACGAGAGTAGGAGGAAGAGTGTTTTCCTTGGCTGTTTTTCAATGTATCTGCTTTTCACTAGGGTATAGAACTGGAGTTTTTTTTTTTGGTGATATTTATGAGGTCTTGATGTTGATTTGTGGTTTGTTGATTCATAACATCCATGTGGGTTTTTTATAGACCAAAACTTAAATTCTAACATCAGCTTTTGATTATTTTAGGCAAGGCAAGTTTACTTATAGCACATTTCTACAATGGTAATTCAAAGTGCTTTACATAAACCGGAATAAAAGACACAAGTATAACATAATAAAACAACAGAATAAAATGAATAAAAATAGAATAAAAACTCCTGGAATTTGTAATTTCCTTGACCCTTATGATCTTAGGGATCTGTTAGGTTTGTATTCAGTCAGCGTTAAGGTTGTCACGATCCTCCAAATCCTCGATTCGATTACATTTTTGATTCTAAAGTCACGATTCGATTCGATTTTCGATTATGAATAATTAATTAATTAATGACCAATTAATTATTTGTAGCCTACCATTTAAACTACCTGACCTGCGTGGTCTTTGTTTTACCCATAAACAAATCATACAGTAAATGAATAAAGGCAAGATACACACATAATTACCACTTGTCAATCACTTTTTCTGCGGGACTCATGAATAGGCAGTGATCTGTGTCATTATAATGGCGTCGGTAAAAAAGACGCACAACCAACAGGAACCAGCCAACAGTATCTGAGGTGTTCGCTAAAATGACTAAGTACAAGTGAGTGAAAGATTGAAGCAGTCCTCTGACTGCCTGGACCTGCTCTCTCGAGCGCATGGCTGTGAGTGCGTCTGTGTCTGTGTGGTCACGTGATGTGCATTTTCAGAGGTAGAGTGGAAGAAGGGCTGCTCAGAAATGCTGCACGCCACTGTGGATGTCAAATCGTTGTCGTTCTAAAATGCCATTTAAAAACAAAGACAGTGTAAACAGGGCCTGAGTGTGTCCTTTTCGCGAGCGGATTTGCAACGGGGGTGGGCGGAGGATCGCGATGCCGGTGTTGTCTATCGGACGAACCGTACGTAATACGTACATAGCAGAGCTTGCAAAACTGTGTTTTTTTTTTGTCGACAACACGAACGTTGTCAACATAACTAACTAGAAATCCAAAATACTTCCACACCGGCGACTTCATTGAAAGAGGAGAGCAAGCCAAGCTGATGTGACATGGGGGCGTGGCAGCATCGACGATTCTATTTTTTGATTCGATAATCAAAATTGAGCATAAATTTTTTTAATCGAAATCGTGACACCCCTAGTCAGCGTATGTGTAATGTATTGATATCCTAGGCCATTTAGTGATTTATAGACAAGTAGTAATACTTTAAAATCTATTCTGAATGTAACTGGGAGCCAGTCTAAAGACCTAAGGACAGGTGGGATGTGCTCCGATTTTCTGGTTCTGGTCAGAATCCTGGTGTTCTGGATGAGCTGCAACTGTCTGACTGACTTTTTGCAAATGCCAGTAAGGAGTGATAAAAAGGAGGTGATAAAAGCATAAAGTTTCTCTAAATCTTCACTGGAAACTAAGCATTTAATTTTTGCAATGTTTTTGAGATTATATTATGATGGTTTACTTGCTGTTTGACATGACTACTGAAACTCTTATCTGACTCCAGAATCACACCAAGATTCTTGACCTTATTTTTTGTTGTTTGACCCTAGAGCCAAGGTACGCATTCACTTTGAGAACCTCATTTGAGCATTTCTTTAGAATGTAATAAGTGTATTTAAGGATTTGAAGCAAGTTGTTTTATTTTCAGTTTTTTTATTTATTTATTTATTTTTTGATGTTTTACTTTGAATTGTTCTGTGGTGTGACAGATTCATTGATTGATTGATTGAATTGTGGTTGACAGGTCACATAACTACACATGTATTAATTATAATAGTAGTCACTTTAAAAAAAAAAATTTCCAACAATGTAAGGTGTATATGTACAGCAATGGAAGAAATTAAGAGACTGCTTGACAATTCTTTGGATTTATTAGGTATAGGTTTGAGTGAAATGTTAATGTAGTTTTTATTCTATAAAAAGATGAGGACATTTTCCAACTCAGGTTCTAAATTATCGTGGATTTCTTGTTTAAGGATGACGCCAGGGATTTTAAAATCTTCTTACAAAATGTTGCATCTTACTTTAAATAAGCTTGCAAAGGCTATTTAATGATTGTTACATATGCTTGTTTATATGGTGTGTTTTAGGTGTAGTGCTAGCTGTGTTTATGGTTCATAACTCACAGGCAGCCTCGCAGCTTTCCTTTTTCCTCTTCTATTGACCTGAAGCTTTAAAAGGCTTCTGTCGTGGAGTATGTTTGAAAGCACTAAAGCTTTCAGTGCCTCCAGGCTGTTGAGCACTCGCACACCAAAGATGCAGCAGAGGCTGTTTCTGTCAAGAAGTTTGTGTGGTCAAGAGAGTCTACTCAATGTTTTTTCAAAAAACAAAAATGCCACCATAATTCCAGATTATACTAATATAAAAATAAGATATAATAATAATAATAATAATTATTATTATTATTTTTATTATTAATAATAATAATAATATTATTATTAGGCTGCATGTCCACTGAAGTGTTGTTTTTTTTTCCTCAAGCTGAGCATTTGTTTTCTGGTTTTGTCAATGGTAGAGCCGTGTTTTTGAGTGCGTGCGTGCGTTGTAGTGAGGTGCTGAGTGGGTGTTTTATTTTACATTCTGCGCTGAGTGTGCAGCACTTTTTCAGCTGTTAAAAGATGCAGCGTCCATTAGTCAGAACGTTTACATGGACCCCAATAATCTGATTTTAATCCGATTAAGACAATGCTCTGATTAAGAGTCTACTATGTAAACAGCAATTTTTTATTAATTTAATAATCAAACTAACATGGACATGTCTTAAATCGGATGAAGACATGTGGAGTATGCTGATTTTAGTCGCATTGAAGTGCAGTAGAGATATGTACACACTGCAATCACACATTACTGTTGTCAAGGATTTTCGCTGAATTTTGCAACAGGCTATTTAATGCACACACGGCTGTTTGACACTATTCTATGCACCTACCGAGCCCGTGAAGGATCACAGACACGCTCAACATGAAATGCAGAGGGTTTTTTTCTACCGTTTGTCGTGCAGTATCAAATTTCATTAAACAACACTCTTCACTGGGGCCATCCAGTTTCCTAAATGAAAGTGAGAGTGCCAAACTGCAGTTGAAGTCAACAAATAAAAACGAAATACACAAAATTACATGAAGTTTCAGAGGAAACGTTAATCATCATGTGCTAAAACATGTAAAACAGTATCATGAAAGCAACATTCTTAAAGCAACTCATGTAAACACCTTAATACTATTATTGTCTTATTCAGATCAAGGCAAATAATTTGAATACTGACGTTCATGTAAATGCAGTCAATTTGAAACAAAAAAAATATCGTGAATATTTTAAAAGCATTATTAACTCTTTAACTGATCCACCAAGAAAAAAAAAAGATTGCATTTCTTAACTCCTAATGTCTCTAGTTAACACACTCAATGCATTTTTTTTTTTCAACGCATCCCATAATTTCTAAGATTTTAACCTCTAACAAATGGTTGATGTGTCCGTTTATGGTAAAAGTACTGAAATTATTATACCGATCAAGTCAGAATTATAGTAATTAATAATAAATTATGGGCTAATAATTTTGTCCCAAAAATGTTTGTTTTTATTATTAAAAACTGCTTTCATTTTAGCCGAAATAAAACAAATAAGACTTCCTCCAGAACAAAAAGTATTATTAGATATACTGGGAAAAGTTCTTTGGTCTGTTTAGTATAATTTGGGAAATATTTAAAAAAGAAAAAAAAATCATAGGGCGGCTAATAATTCTGACTTCAACTGTATATACTATGATAAATATGTAAATATGAAGTTTAAGGCCAATTAAAAAAAAAAATTATATATATATATATATATATATATATATATATATATATATATATATATATATATATATATATATATTTAAAATAAAACTTTTTGAACACTAAATCATCTTTATTTTTTAAATATGCAACAAAAATATTTTAGATTTTCATTTAAAATGCTTTTTTGTTTTTTTATTTATTTTTATTATTATTTTTTTTTTTACAATAAAACCTATAATAAGTTTAGTAATGCAACAGGATTATGTTTGTTAACAATACTATGTGTGTAAGCCATTATTTAAAACAGTCATTCTTAATATTACTTTAACAGTCATTGTTTAACACAGTCAAAACATGCTCAACTATTTGGTAGAGCGGGCAGTCAAAGGGTTAATAGCAGCAGTAGTATTACTCTTTAAACTCTTATGTTAAGTTTACTCTTAAATGCACATTTTTAAAACCAACAAATCTGTTTTTGGGTGTCATTTTATTGTTGTACGGTCCTTTGATCTTAAATCTCAAAATTTTAAAAAATTTATAAACTCATTTCACGAGGATCACATGCTTATGATTGTTCACAGCTGGTCCGGTATGATTCAATTATGATTCACCAATCAGGTTATTTTTGGAGACTTAGGAATCGTCTATGTTTATACCGCAGTCATCTTTGATTTGAAGAATCCCCCTTCTTCCCCTACTCCTCCTTTCCTAGATGGGTGAAACGGCAACCCAGTGATTAGCACTGTTGCCCCACAGCAAGAACGTCATTGGTTCTAGCCCTTACCATATCTTATCATCATTTCTGAATGGAGTACACATGTTCTCCCTGTGCTCGTGTGGGGGTCCCCCGGTTTCCTCCCACCATCCAAAAACACTTAACTTGGATTAATTATCTAAACTAAATCTGCACAATAGACATGCTCTTAGTCTTCATAGCAATCCCTAATTGCACACTAGCTTCAAACATCAGGGGAGTTCTCGAGATCTACCTGAGCTCAAACTACCCTTTTGCTCTGCAAACAGGAGGGAGCCCCTAGGCTCGAGGATCTTATGAGCTGAGGGCTCTCTCCTGGGACAGCATGCCAAACACCCTTTATAATCAATCATCACCTAAGTGTGAACTCTTGAATTGCATTAAATGACTCCAGATTTGCTGTGCTTGTTTTTAGAGCTGCACAACTTTGCATACACTTTTTAAAATTTATATCAATTTCATCGTAGAATAAAAATAATGAGGCTAATAATAATCATAACAATCATACATCTAAAGCACAACTGTACAATTATAACAATGGAATTAATAGTTTTTTTTGTTTAGAGCATCATTTAATTCATCACATTGTGATTAAAAGTACAGCCCTACTTTGCATGCAAATTAGCAGATAAATGCATGCACATTGTATGTGATCACAGCTCTACACAAATACATCAAACATGAAATTCAGCTTCTCTTTCCAGCTTCATTCATTCATTCAGCTGCAGTATGTGTGACAAGCCTTTAAATATTTCACCAGCTGCGAGTCAACTGGATTTCTTAAGGTCTTTAAACTTGCCTGCTGGCAGCTGGATTCACCTCTTAAAACAAACCCAGCATCTCACAGCTTTCTATTGCTGTACTGCAGCTCAGCTAGGGGTCGACCACTCTGTTAACTGCCCCGAGTGCAGAAAGAGGGCACAGGCTAAAAGAGAAAGGCTTTACAAAGCTTCTCGCTCATTCCTTCTACAAAGTGCCTTTGAGGTTGATTTGGCCCACAAATCCCCTGGCCAGAGGCAAGCCTCGTGTGCGTTTGTGTGTGTGGACAGGAAAAAGTATGACCCAGTAGGAAATTAGATTAGCCCAGCCATTTTTCTCCCGAAATCAAGTGCATTCATTTTGTGGCACAACCCTGTGGTTTCTGGTGTGGGGTTTTCTTTCTGTTTGTATAGAGAGGAAAGGAAGTGATATGAAGGCATTTTGCTATTCGTGTTCACTGCTACTGATTTAAAGTGATAGTTCACCCAAAAAAAAACACAAAAAAACTGTAATTTACTTATTCCAAACCAGCATATTAAGGTACATACACCTTGCAATAAACTGCTTGTACATTTTCTGTTCTTTTACAGACTTGTCTATATATTATTTCTTATATATTTCATTTCAAACTACTACTTTTTTTTCACAATATAATGTTTCATATCGTTCAGTATAGATAATTATTGAATATATTTTTACAATACATTTAGGAATATTAGGATTTATTTAACCACATTAGTTTAATTGCCCAACATTGCGAAGGCAAATAGTTTTAATAGTCAAAAACAAATCTTGTGTCTTATGTCTATAATAAAATAAGCAAGTGTTAAACAGACTCTTGCTACAAAGTGTGTGCAGTGGTAAAGTGTGAACACTGAACAATCAAAGCAAACTTTAGGGTTTATTGTATCATTATAATTCGCACTTAAACCAGTTAAACTGCGTGTCCGGTACCGGGAACAAAATTACATCATCGGGAGAATAACTATAGATTTAAGAGGTCTGTCTGCATCAATAACACCATATGACCTATTGGGTGAAAGCTTAGAATGTCTATTTTCAACTGATACACATCACTTTGATATTTGTTGTACTGTTACAAAGTTATTTACACTTAATTTACACTCGATGTATAATATCTGGCATCAAATCTGTATGAGTTTAGTTTACTTAAACGAATTAAGTCCAAACAACTGAATAGCTACTTAAACGGTTTTAGGAAACCAATTGCAGAAAATGGTTTAAGTTGACTGAACTCAAATGAATAAAGTTAGTCAACTTAAATGTTTTGCCGCAATCTGTTTCTTCAAAGCATTTGAGTAGCTATACAGTTGTTTGGAACACACATAGATTTAAACAAGAAGTAAAATCTAACATGTGTAAAGTAGAAATAGCATAAAAAGTAGGTATTTTAAGTAGGCCAATTTGGCATTGCACAATGTCTAATGTGAAACATTGCGATGGACGATGACATCGTCTACATAGGCAGCGGTGAATTATTTATGAGTAATTAATTAATTTAAATTAATTAATTATTTGTAGCCTACTATTTCTATTACCTGACTCACATGGTCTTTGTTTTACACATAACCAAATCATAAATAAATAAAGATAAGTTACACATAAATTACCACTCGTCAATCACTTTTTCCGAGGGTATCTGGCATGAAGAGGCAAAGTGATTTGTATCGTTATAATGCCGTAGACAACCTTGGTTGGTAAAAAAAAAAAAAAAAAGGTGCACAACCAACAATATCTGAGGTTTTTGCTAAAATTACTAAGTACAAGCGTGAAAGCGAAAGATTGAAGCAGTGTACTGAGGCTGTGACACTACCTGATAGATTTAAAAGACCAAAGAGCCGTTAGATAGAGACTAATTAAATATCACATTTAACACTATAGTGAGACACAATACAGCGGTACATACTTGATAAACTGTTCGATGTGCACTGCTCTCTGGAGTTTTGTGCTTATTGCACCTGCTGACTGCTGAAGCTCAGACGTGCACATATGCTACAGCATGGCAAAGTGTGTTTGTGGTAACGTGACGTGCATTCTCAGTGGTAAAGTATGGAAGGAGGGCTTTTCTGAAATGCTAGGTGAATCACCTGTGTGGACATGGCGTTTTCGCTCTAAAATGCCATTTTGAAACTAAGATGTATTGGTGTAAATGGAGCCTCAGTGTGTATTTTTCACAAGCTGGTTGCTGCTGCGACAGGGGCAATGCAGATGATCATGATGCCGGCTCAGCATCATGATGTACATCGACAATCGGTGGCGGACGATCACGTAGTCTATCAACCCAACCCTAATTTTTATTTAAATCATTTTAGAATTATTTTTCAGGGTTTTCACCTTTACTGGATGGAAAAGTAGAGAGTATTGACAGGAAAGCATGGGGAGCAGAGGGAGGGAAAGGATCGGCATAGAACTGCAAGGCAGGAATCGAACTCGGGTCAACATGAGCACTGGAGTGCATGTGTCGATGCACTAACCACTACACCTCTGGCGCCGACCCAACCCTAATTTTAAGACAATTTTTTTGTTTTGTTTTTTCAGTCAAGCATATTACGAAAAAAGGTCATTGTGTATTAAACAACCTGCAATGATGCAGACCAAATGTAATTAATCAAGCAGTGTCAACATGACCTTTTTCACAAATTTAAGGTGGTAAAAATGCCAGCTTAATAAAGTAGGTTCATGTGAAGGGCATAAAACAGCTAAAAAGGTTATTTTTCCTCAAATGAAAGTAATAAAAATGGTATATCCCAAATATTAATAGCACTTTCAAATGAAAACAAAAAAGAACATATAACTTAAAATACCCAAATTTGACAGTGGGAGCTCAGACCCTCCAGGATTTTGGAAGTCCAGTGGTTTAGAGATTATAAAATGTAACAAAAGAACACTTAAAAAAATTGTATGTATTTTCAGAGCAAAACACAAGTATTGAAGCAAAAAAATGGTTTAAGTCTTGAGTAAAGCAGCCATATTTTAGGCCGTAATGATTAAAAAAAATGTCCCTGCAAAATCCTTTAGGGACTGTAATAGAGTTGTACACAAATATCTCACACCCCTATTGGTAATCAGATCATGTTGGTAACTACTGACCTCCATTGTATTCCACTACAGGGATAACAAAAGGGTTGTTTCTCAAAATATCTTCTTTTGTGCTCCACAGCAGAAAGTCTACAATCTTAGAAGGACACAAGAATGACAGTGTTGACAGTTTGATTCAGTATGTGTGGTGTACGCTTCTGTACTGCTGAACTGTCCTGTCAGTCTGGTGATGTGTGGATCGGTATGGGCTTGAGTGGCATTAAAATGGAGTTGCTCTGAGCTCTGACTGTGCACCATGGGGCCTGTAGTGTCAAGTTGAGCCCTTTTTTTCTTTTTTTTTCTGGGCTGCTCGTGCCCTTTGAAGTAGTCTTGGCACATCTTTCTAACATTAAAGAAGTAGAGCAGAGTCAACTTTATTTAGAGCTGAAATAAAGTATTCATAGGGTTTTTTTCTGGTTTGGTCAGACTTAGCCACACGTCCCTACTGTAAACCGAAGCATTTAGCTGAGTTTGTTTTGGTCTGTGTGTTGGACAGATTAGTATCTGCGGGCATCACATGATGCTGTTTGTCAGCACTTTGTGAAACTAACTGATAGATGCAAAATTCTGTCTGAAATGTCTGAAGGAGATGCGAGGTTCATGACCATTGTTTGCTTTGTGCAAACAGAGTTTTGGAAACTGTTTGTTTAGTCAATCCCCATTTAATTAAAAATCAAGTTAAACATACATGGAGTAGCACATTTATATTGTGTTGCAAGCTCTTAATGCAATTGCAAGTTCTTATTTTATATTTTTATTTTAGAGGCCTGTGTCATGGGTAGGACAGAATCTGCAGATTTTTTTTTTGTTGTTGTTGCTTTTCTGTGCAGTTTTGTAAAAAAAAAAAAATTTTACCAGATTTATGCAGAATGATTATCGTAACTAAACTTAATGTATAATTAAGTTATACAAATATAAAACGTATATTTATTACTTTTATTTTATGTTTACAATGCAAATCCAATTAGATCAGGGATGTCTAAACTCTGTCACTGAGGGCCGGTGTCCTGCAAAGTTTAGCTCCAACCTTAATCAAACATACCTGGGCTAGCTATTCAAGCGCTTACTAGGCTTTCTAGAAACATTCTTGCAGGTGTGTTGAGGCAAATTGGAGTTGCAATCTGCAGGGCACTGGCCCTCCAGGGCTGAGTTTGGACACCCGTGAATTAGGCAAGGCAAGTTTATTTATATAGCACATTTCATACACAGTGGCAATTCAAAGTGCTTTATATAAACGGGAATAAAAGAGACAAATTTAAATTAAATAAAGACAAATAATCTTAAAACGGATGAAAACAGCGTAAAGACAGTTTTTCCAAATTCCAAAACAGCGGTGTATCATATTTTCTCACTTTACTTTAGGACTTTCCCATTCTGGTGATCAAGCCCCTCCTCTGTTGACTTTTTTTGTTACCTATTAATCTATTGGACGTCTCCAACAGATTTGACTTTTTACCTAGAATCGAAAAGTTAAGCTTTAAAGCCCTAAATTTGTGCCATCCAAATTCAACTTCCTTCTGGTCGTGAATCGCATGGCCCTTGATTTTAGCTCCCTCCTGGAAGTAAATTAGATCAACTTATTTGGTAAACAATGCAAGTCTCTCATAGTATATCTACTAAAAGACAGTAAATATAACTTTACAAACTGTAAAGTATATAAATCATATGAACAATGTTATTTAATAATATTACTGAAATGCATTTAAAAACTAAATAAATATAAATGTAAACACATTTACACAAGTAAATAAATAAAGGCAAAGATGGGCTAAAAATCTGCAGAAATCTTTGGATTTCTGTGTGCGCAGATTCTGTGTGAACCTAGTCATGGGTCACCTACACCAGGGCTGCTCAACCCTATTCATGAAGATTTTAGACAGTTTTCTGCAGTGTGACAACAGCTGCGATGATCGTAATTCCAAGAACCAATAGGAGTGCAGAATCTGATGAAGCGATCTATGCGACAATTCAAACGACAGCGAGAAATGTCATATGTCAATTTTTTTCTTCCTGGTTTTATTATTGAAACATGCCATGTGCAAAGTTGCAGCTACAGTTTTTTTACGTTTGCTGTGAGGAATCACTTCAGAACGGGTGATAGTGAAAGTGTCACGGGTTGATCACATCAAACTTCGGGGGCGTTTTCTTTTGTGTTGTGACATGCGAGCCATGTTCATGCAGTTTGACATGCTACAATCGTTCAGGATTATAGAAAATTGCACAATGTAAGCCGGCCTTAAAGGGCCATGAAACCCCCTCGTTTCAGCAGTGTGTTTTCACACCTCTACTTTGGAAAAAGTCAGAAAAGTGGGCGTGTCCAGCTCTGTTTAGGGGGGAGTGTCGGAGGAAGAAAAGAGGCACGGTGTGGGAGTGTCTATTTGGGCACGCGACTGTGTTTACATGGGCATCTGTAGTAGAATTATTTGCCAAATTATTAAATGGTGGACTTTAACTGTCTTCCATTCAGAGAATTCATTCATGTCCCTCGCGACAAACGAGATATTTGATTTGAGGAACTGCTGTAACCGTGTATTTTTCATGCAATGTTTGATACCGCACGGCGAATGAGAGGAAAAAAAACTCAGCATTTCCCGGAAACTTAAATGCACACGGCAGGTAGTGTCAGAAAGCCGCGTGTCTTATTCCTGACACAAAATGTGGTAAAAATCCTACACGAGGTTAAAGTTTGGTTGTGGTGCTAACATGTTTACACTCTGTGCAATAGTTTGTTCAATACAAACAATACTGTAGAGACAGGACAATCACCAGCAACTAGAGCCACGTCTTTGTTAAGAGGAGACTACAAGCGAATCCGGATTTCAGCGTTTGCAGATGAGAACAGCTCTCAGGTAAACAATAATCCTCCTTAGACACGTAAGTTATTGTTGTCGAGCGTCGCGTACACTGTTAATCCACACGTGACTCCAGATGAGCTCTCACAGAGAGAAAATGAAAACAAAACTTAACGGCAGCAAACTATAAAAGCAACACTTCACGCTTGTTTTGCCAACACAACGTGGCGTCTCTGTCGTGTAAACACGGTGACAGTAATGAATATTAATGAAGTTGCACAATAGAGCTCGCTGATTGGTTTGAACCAAGCCTTACTCATGCATTAATGCATCACACTGTAAGACGTAATAAGACACACTCTGGCACAGACGTCCAGTCTGCACGCTGGAATACAACGCTATTATGTCATGACCGTGACGCAGCTTCAAAAATTCGTTTCAAACCGGAAGTAAGAATTTGCTTGAAATAACGCAAAAACAACCAATTTACACTTAGTGAAATATAGGTGTCCTAATAGTGTTTTTAGCAGTGTGGGACACATATACGACTGTCAACAGCTCAAAAAATGTGTTTTGGTGTTTCGTGACCCTTTAAGAAGGATCAAGGTTGCAGCTAAACTCGGCTGGAAGGTAGATCTCCAGGAACGCGGTTGAGCACCCCTGATCTGCATTCTACATAATCAAACCTTTACTTTTATACATTTCATTTCTTTTTATATATTTAATTTATTCAGAGATGTGATGACTAACCAATACTTAAGCACCTTATTTCATTTTAATTCTTCACTGTAAAAATGCCACCTAATTTATTTGTGGTGGGACAGCATGAAGGAATTAAGTTTATTTTAAGTTTAATTTATGTGGATTGGACATAAAACAGTAAGTTATCCCTGCAAAAATCTCAAGAATTGTGTTGTTCCCTTCATTTTAAACAAAAGTCGTTTGAACAAGCAGCAAACCAAATCATCTTGTTGGGTATTAGAGACCGTTTTCTTTATTCATCATTGCTCTGTTTCATGAATATTCTGACTGATTCATGCATTAAGCTTTTTATGTCTTATGCATGTGTGTGTGTTTATTTTCTTTTTTGGACGTCATTTAAAAAGAAACATCTTCACGGTATTACATGTTAAATGTTTGTTATTATTATTTTATTTATAGCTATTACTTTGTATCTTTTTCTTAATTATTTTGACATCGTGTTGCTTTATCTCGATTCATTCTAAATGAAACGATGCATGATATTAAATTCATATCATCCATATGTGTGTATTTTATTTAAAACCTTTGTTACCTTTTATTTTGTTGACTTGTTTGAGTCGAGTCATCTTGACCAATTTATTATAAAGAAATTGCCATAAGGGTCATTTGTCTGTGAATTGCTTTTCTCTGCTGATCATAATAGAAAGATGTTTTTTATTTTATTTTTTATTTATTGTCTTTATATTAGTTGACAGTACCCAGTCTGTCATCTCTATACTCTATCATCACATTCAGTTAAGAATGCAAATGTATAGCTCCAGTATAATATAATGTCTCATTAGATCCAGCAGCTCTACAGGCAACACTGGCCAAAACATGTCCACATAAACAGAATCTTGCACTGACCTTAAATGAAGCTCTAGAGAGCCAAAACATTCCTAGGACAGGCATAGAGGTTGACCTACACAACAAAGAATCCTCATTTCTGTATAGATCAAACCTATTTTGTAATGTCTTTTGTGTTTAGGTCTGTATTTATTATTATTATTATTATTCTGCTCATGGTGTTACCAATGTTAACCTTCAATGGACCAGTTTCCTCTGGTGCGTTGATAGTTTTGCATAATTTTAATGTCGCCTGGTTCATTTAATGTTACATTTGATTTATTATGAGCTGCGGTAGCATGTAATGTATTAAAATCTCATGCATACCTTGGGATCTGTTTAAAGTCAGCATGTTAGATTTCTGTTAAGGCACGAGTTGCAGAAGGTGACGTTTTCATGTTTTCTTTTCACAGCTTGGACTTCGAAGAATGCGCCCACAAGTTGATAAAAATGGATTTCCCCGAGAGCCAGACGGTACGTAAATAAACGCTGCTGTTCCTCTCTAAAATCCTGCAGATCTGCGCTGCTTTCCGTGTCCCTGCACACAGCTGTTTATCGGAAGCTTTTAACTTCATCTAAATATTTGTTTTCGGCCTCAGAGGTAATTTGTGCCTTTGTGGTCACTTGGGAAGCATTTGTCATCTTAATATCCTTGTTTTGCAGTTTCACAGTGGGGAAAAATGGCTGTTTTGGCTAATGGTGACTGGGTGTTCCCTCCTGTTTTAACTGATCAAATGCCTTTCTCCAGAAATGACCCGTTTGTGATTGTCACCCTGCTGTTTCTCCAGGCAAACTGAAATTCAGTGCCAGCAGCTCATCAGTTTGATTGAAAGTCTTGAATTTGTCTACACCTGGGCTGCACTGCTTTTTAGGATAATAAGTTTTAGGCTAAGGTTGTGCATTATCTTTAATGATCTAGGTAAAACTATGTTGCAGGGAGTTTAGTGTAGTTTTTATATGGCTATTAAGAGTTTTTTTTAAGACTGTGAAGTTAATGTTACAATTCATTTTCTCTACAATAAGGATGTTTTAGCTTACATTGAATTTAAAACAAATTAGACCCATTACACTACCTGAAAAAAGTCTTGTTGTCTGTCCAAGTTTTAGAAACAACTGATATTAATTTGACTTCTAACTGATCATTAGTTATCAGAAGTGGCTTAAATGAAAGGCAAAGGCCACTAGATTATGCTTATTTTATGCTAATTTCCCAGAGTTCATCTAGTTTATTTGGATTTATCTTTAATGCCTCCTCCATTTTACCCCAGACATGCCTATTAATGTAACCCCAAATCATGATTGCTCTTTCATTAAACTTTGACATTGGCATCCAATAAAAAAAGCTTTGACTTTGGGTTCCAATAGGTCTTCTGCAGAGTTTGTGATGTTTGGGGTGCAGTTCAACAGATGATTCATCAGAAAAATCTACCTTCTGCCACTTGTACAAATGATCAACTAGAAGTCAAGTTACTATTTGTTGCTCTTACAATTGGAATCGACGACAAGACTTTTGTCAGGTAGTGTAGAGTTAGGATTATAATTAGATGAAGAATAGGTTTAACCCAAGAATAATTTGAATTGGACTGTTTGAATGATTTCACAAAAATCTATCTAATATATAAAAGTTACACAAATGGCATAATATAGCTATTAATAATTATTATTATTTTGTTTTATAAATTATGAGAATTTTCCAGAAAAAGTGGGTAAAAATTTTTTTTGTCACACTGTTCGAGGTCCTTGGGCAAAACAAAGCTAGGCTTACATCAAAATTGCATGTAAAGGATTTAGCTGTAGCTACAATTTATCAAAAGATGATAGTAATTTTTAAATAAATAGCCTGTGTTTGTTTCGTTTGATTATTGTTTGCTTGAATTGACTCATGTTTGGAATGAGATCATTTTTTCATCATTTATTAGAGTTGATTTGTTGGTGTTATAGACTATGCAGTGTTCAGCTAAGCTTTTGTTAAATAAGCAAGTGTGACTTTTTATATGTATAGATGATGATGATTTACATTGATAATGGCAGGCTGCAATGATTATATGCAACTGAGATGGCCTGGCGTAATCTCACCTTTTGTCATCGTAATGTGGAAACAGCTGCACTGTGCACTCAGGGGGTTTGGTAAAATGGCTGTTTATTTATATCACCATTGAGAAAGTTAACCACACTAAGTTATAGACTTTTCATTCAGACCCTAAATAATTATTGCAAATTCTGTAAAATTCCTGTTTTAACTTATGTTGAGCTATTGTTTTTTTTACAGTTCACTTTTCTTTATTAACACTGTTTACATATGCACCAATAATACTATTGTTTACTGTAATCATTTTAAAGACCGAAATAGATTTTCATGACTTAAGCAAACTTCCCATGTTTATCTGCAAGATATTTGTGGTTTGGAATTTTTAAGAAATGTGGTTATTTTTGGCTCCATTGTTTGCATATGCAACAGTAAAATTAACTACATGCAGACAGCCTTTTGATAAATCTGTAGAAAGTTCTGATTGATAGTTCCAGTAATTCATAGAAATGTATTTTCTAGAAACCTTAAAGTGATTGTGATTCCAATTCCCCTGAGTAAAGCTTAATTTTCTTAAATTTCAGACCAAATACATTATTTAATATCAAACATTATCAAATAACTGATAAGTACACTTGAAGTCAATATTTTTAGCCCTCCTGTGAATTTATATATATTTTTAAAATCTTTCCAGTAACAGTGTAAGGAATTTTTTTACAGTATTTCGTAGGCTGCTAGACGACCATCAACCATTTTCTCAGATGATTTGTATGTTCCATACAAGCCGAACCTGATTGGTCAGTTTGTGTCACGTGACTCATGATGTGCTCCTGCATTCATTCAACTGTGTGTGTCTGGAAGGCGCGAGCGCATTGTGTCGCTTCCGAGTGAAAGCCACACACCTCGATTGGAAATAACAAACTTGCGTAAACTCTAGAAAATATGTGATACCAACAGCCCCTAAAAGGCCGCCACCATTTGCGATTTCCTGTTGATCTTTTTGCAAAGGCAATTTGGATCCACCTGATTTGTTGACATGGTTTGCGCAGTACAGGTCTAAGCTTAACTGGTGCTTTAGGCAAACGACGGTCATGCTACCCTCACAGTAAGCCCAAGAGGGAGTGGGGTGTCACAGGGCGGTGCGTACGAAAAGGATCACCCAATTTGCCCATGACTAGATCCGCCACAGGGGTGGCTGATCCATTCCTTGGCAGTTTGCGGTTCCTTCAGTGGGCATTTTCCCCTTAGCAAAATTACTTTTCATAGATATCTGTTCCTAAATTCTTTTGCTGCTTGTGGGTTAAATTTGGGCGCTCAAGTGAATATGGTAATTTTTCAAAATAAAAGACTTTTCAAAATAAAAGATCCTTCAGACTCAGATGATTAATAAAACAGAAATAATTAATGATTTCTTTTGCCAACCCGGTACTATTTAGTGTTTGAGCATCACTAGTCTACAGAACAAACCACTGTTATACAACGACTTGCCTAATTACCATTACTAGCTTAATTATTCAAGCCTTTAAATGTCACTTTAAGCTGAGTACTAGTATCTTGAAAAAAAATAGTAAAATATTATTTATTGTCATCATGGCAGAGATAAAATAAATCAGTTATTAGAAATGAGAATTTAAAACTATTATGTTTAAACTTTGTTGAAAAAATTCTTCTTTTCGTCAAACTGAAATTGGGGAAAAATATACAGGAGGGCTAATAACTTTGACTTCAACTGTATAATAAGAGAGATGGATGTGTTTTCAAGCTACATCTTTAAGACTTACTCGAAGCACATTGGTTTTCTTGGCTCTCAGTCTGTTAATCAGTCCATTTGACCTTTTAAGAGCGATGAGGATGATGACCAGATTCAATCCCCCCGAGTCCACTCTGCCTTCTTAGTCCAAATATGGGTCTGTCTTGCCTGGCGCAGTACAGATAAGTCTGTAGGTTCTCCCTGGAGCGTATATGTAATGTCAACAAAATGCACGGTAGGGATCATTATGTTTTTTGAAAATGACTTCCGCTAAGACGAACCGTATCAAATAAGACGAGATAGTAGAAATGGCTGGAAATAGAAAAGAGCCTTCTTTTTATCCCCACTGCCACTTTTGCTGCTTTTGGCCATTTGAGAAAAGAGCCAGTGAGGTGCACAAGATGGAAACATTGTGTTTGCAGGCCTGAGGGAGATTGTGTAACAGCGGTAGCATCTTACAAATGTCTTCTTTATCGCATGGCTCCAGCCCTCGGCTCAGGCTCAGGAGTGGGTGCAGGTCGGCATACAAACATATGTCATGACATCATCATCACTATCACTTCCAAATATATTCATGATGTCCTTGCATAGCTCACCAATGAGTTTTTTCTTTCTCTTCCTTCTGTTCATGTCTTATTTTTGTTTGGCACCACATCAACAGTAGTGAATTACAGTTATTAATTATTTTATACTGTTAATAGTATTTGTTTATTTAGTTACCTTTGTTTCAAACATTTTTCACATGCTTATTTTAGGTATGCAACTAAATTAAAATTCTTGGCTGAAGCCGCAAACCGATTAAGAGGAAACCAAGGCAAAAAAAAGCAAAACACCAAAATAAATGGTCAATTATTAGTACTATTGCATTCAAGTCTATGACTGTGTACTAACCTTACTATAATTAGGGTATTGCACTTGCATACATTCGTATTAAAGTCTCCAAGAATAAAGCAATTGCAAATTATGAAAATATTTATTAAGCAACAATGGGTTATCGATCTGGAGATGGAGACTTGTTACAGTAAAATGTAGATATTTTATTTTGCCCAATAAATGCGTTGATGTTATTCACTGATTTTTATATTGTCGATCAAATGAACTTAAACAATTAAAAATGGATCAAATATTTGAGGCCGAAGTACAAAACCAAATTTAAAACTATTACAGTGTCAGTTTTGCTTAAGTTGCACACTTCTTTGATTATGTACAGTTGAAATCAGAATCAGCCCCCCTTTGGATTTTTCTCTTTTTTTAAATATTTCCCAAATAATGTGTAACAGAGCAAGGACATTTTCACAGTATGTCTGATAATATTTTTTCTTCTGAAGGAAGTCTTATGTATTTTATTTCGACTCGAACTAAAGCAGTTTTAAATGTTTTTAAACACCATTTTAAAGACAAAATTATTAGCCCCTTTAGGCAATTTTTTTTTCAATAGTCTACAGAACAAACCATCGTTATACAATAACTTGCCTAATTACCCTAACCTGCCCAGTTAACCTAATTAACCTAGTTAGATCTTTAAATGTCACTTCAAGCTGTATAGAAGTGTCTTGAAAAATATCTAGTAAAATATAATTAACTGTCATCATGGCAAAATAGTCTTAGGCCTATTGGTGTATGTGTGTGTACCCTTGGTTTGTATATGTACAACCACCTCAGAGATGTTGGGGGTCGTGAGTCACTGGTATTGTTATTTTTGCCATTAAAAAAATTTGAGAACCCCTTATCAATATAATTAGTAAAAAAAAAAAAAAAAAAAAAAAAGAGTTGCAGGTTAAGGAAAACGCATGAGAGGAAGTTGCAGTGGGCCTTGGTGCAAATGAAAAGTAAAAATGAAAGGTGTATTTATATATAAAGATAAATAGGTAACTAGATTAAATAGACAGAAAAAGATTGATCTGTGCAACAGCCACTGATCTGCTGCGCACTGCTGCTTTATTTCCTCATAGTAATAATCTTTAAATCGCAGATAAAATGCAGAGGATCCTAATAGAATGAATACACCGCAGAAATGTTACTTCAGACAAGCACATGCAGGACATGGTTTCTGTTTGCGTCTTGACAACAAATTGTTTCAGCCATGTTGTTCCTGTAATAAAA
Source organism: Danio rerio (assembly GCF_052040795.2). Lineage (NCBI taxonomy): Eukaryota > Metazoa > Chordata > Actinopteri > Cypriniformes > Danionidae > Danio > Danio rerio. The sequence goes on along the minus strand of NC_141029.1, from coordinate 45,457,558 downwards.
ATCTTTCCGAAAATGCCACTTAAGGGTCATTTTCGGCCAAACATTTTCAGTGGCCAAATATTTGGTGCTTATCTAGCTTAATTCCAGTTCTGGAAATGTTACTTTTTAAAATTTATATAATATAATTAGAATTTTATAAAACTGATTCAGAATTTTCATATGTTTGAATAAATTAATGCATACGTTTATTTACATTTACAACTGAATATTCTGTACATATGTTAATATTGCACGTACAGTGCTCAGCATAAATAAGTACACCCCATTTTGAAAATAATATTTGTATCCATTTCTCAGAGAATATAGGCAATGCATGTTTGTGTATTTAAATAAAACTGATTTATTAAAGGGATATATTTATTAAAATAATATTTTAGTCACCAAACATATTTAGAAATTGAAAGATAATACAATTAAATTCAAGCAAAATACTGCAAAAAAATACAACCCATAAAATTTCATATGATTTTTTTTTATTTTTTATTTTTTAAATTTGTATTTAATATTTTTCTATAGCATACACATTTCGGTGTACTAGTTTTTGGACAGTTATCGTAAATTATTATAAAGCTCCAGATTTGGCTTCAGTACTGACTAATCTAATGTAAAAGCACAAATATACTATTGTATAGATTCCTATTAAACATGAATTTTAAAGATAGATCTGTAAAGGGGTGTACTTGTATACACAGTAAACACAGTTCTCAGCATATATGTTTATATTATATTTATATTTAATAATTATATATAATTTAGTTTAATAATATATTTGGTATAAGCATGTCTATATAATTTTAATACATTTAAAACATTGCTGAAAATAGACTAAATACTTAATATACAGTAGTCATCATTTGAAGTGGATCAAAAAAAGTCAAAAAGTCAAGTCATAAATCTTGCCAAGAATAGGTATTCAGTAGTTTAAAGACAGCTCTAAACTCTTTTGATCCACTTCAAATGTTGACTACTCTATGTAAAGCTTTTCTTTTGTGTATGTGTATACATGCATTTATCTGCAATATTGTAAAATAATATAAGTAATTTTAATATGTTTCTGGTGTCTGAAAATATACACTCTTTTGTAGATTGGATTTGTGCAGTGTTAGTTAATTAAATAAAAAATAAATGTGTGCATAAATGATTACCTCATTGCAAGGAAGTGCTCATGTTTGCCAGTTTGTTGGCGGCGGGACGTACTCAGAGCCGTCTCTGAAGCCAGAACTGGCAGAACATGGCTCACATCCAGACCTACCACAGCCCTCTGCGTCATCTCTCGCACACCACACACACAAACACACACACCTGAGCTCTGCCTCAAAACCCCCAGAGTCTGTGCAACATGAGGAAACACGTCAACTGCTCTGGTTTCCTTAACATCACTGTTTGATAAATAAGTTATTATTGGAACTAGACATCTGAAACTGAGAATCTGAAAGTTTGCCTGGCTTCCGTTCAGCCATTTAAGCGTGCACTTTTATAGGCGTCTCGATAACATTAGCGTGTAGCGTAACATAAATCGTGGGATTCTGACCTGATTTGATATGTCAGCCTGATTTCATTTCAGTGGTTTGATTGATGTAATGTGGGGCATGTATCTTTAAAGGTCGTTCACGTTAATGAGATGCTGTCTCTCTCATTTTAACATCACATTCTCTGCTGTTTTTTTTTTTCACGCATATGGGTTCGCGTCCTTGGACCAACTGTGTTTTGTCCCTCCTGAATCGTCGTACCAGAATAAACCGTCCTTGAGTCTTTAGCAAATGCTGTTTCTGCCCAGTGATCTGGCTTTGCTCCTAAATGCAGGGTTCCCACAGTTATGGAAAAATTTGAAATATGAGGGATTGTAAAACAGGCCTGGAAGAGTCATGATGATTTATACAATCTTAAATAAGTCTAAATATGCGGTAACACTTTACTTGAAGGGGGTGTTCATGAGTGTGTCATGAAACATTTATAATCATGACATGGCATCATTTTATTCATTCTTATGACAACTGTTGAGTCATATTTGCCCATTTATGTCATTTTAAGTGCAAAGATGACAACTTGACATAAGCAAATACATCCCATCCGGTCTTTATCTTTGCCATGACAAATTGACATTGCCAAGACAACAGAACTTGTCATAAATCTGTCATGAGGCCATTATAATTGTCATGAACACACTCACCGGCCACTTTATTAGGAACACTTTGCTAGTACCGGGTTGGGTCCTATATTGCTTCAGAACTGTCTTAATCCTTCGTGATAGATTCAACAAGGTACTGGAAATATTCCTGAGATTTTAGTCCATATTGACATGAAAGCATCACACAGTTGCTGAAGATTTGTTATCGGGACATCCATGACGATAATCTCCCGTTCCACATATCAAAGGAGCTCTATTGGATTGAGATCTGGGGATCGTGGAGGCCTTTTGAGTACAGTGAAATCATTGTTATGTTCGAGAAACCAGTGTGAGATTATTCGTGCTTTATGACATGGCGCGTTATCCTGCTGGAAGTAGCCATCAGAAGATAGGTACACTGTGGTCATAAAGGGATGGACCTGGTCAGCAATAATGCTTGTTAATTTGTGTTAACAGCAGTTGGACATAAAAAGTGGCCGGTCAGTGTATTTTTCTAATCGCTTTTTTCAGTGGAACAAACATGTATTTGTCATTAAAATGTCTAATTAAAGTGTGATTACTCTGTCAAATTATTTTAAAAAGCGTTATTAATATTAAATGACATTTAAATGACAAATTCAGCTTGCACCACTGTAGTTGAAGTCAAAATAATGTTTATGACAGATTTTTGACAAGATTTCTTTTCTTGGTAATGTCAAATTGTCATGACAGACAAAAACAGGTTCTTATGTATTTGTTTATGCCAATTTGTCATAAAAAATGTCATCTTTGACAGTCGTTTATAAACGTTTCATGACAGTCTTATGAACACCCCTTCAAATAAAGTGTTACCAAATATTCTTTTTCCTCTTGATTTGTTTGTTTTATAGCTGATGAAATACAAGTGTATTCTTTGTATACAAGTGTAGAAGTATATGTGCATGTAAGTTTTAAAGTAAGCACTTTTTAAATATAGGTCTTGAAATATAAACAAAAATGGCCACTAACTGATGACAGTCGATCTCTGTTGTTTTCCCTCCTGCTTTGCCCCATCACACCCACTCTACTTTCTGCTCACAGCTTTCCGCACACTTTTAGGTTGCATAAAAATATTTTTAAAATTCAATCTGAGGTAGATTTGAACTAAGAGGAGTTTCATTACTCTTTAAGTCAGCTGAACTGGTCCAGAGTTCAACTGAATGATAAATTAGTGATTGTTTGAAATGAAATTATGTTGTAGATTTTTTTAATTAGCTCATTCATTCCTTCATTCTATTGGAAATTTAAAAGTGTGTTAAGGTTGTAAAGTAAGACACCCTCTTTGCACAACATTCACACTTTTAAGATTTCATTAATAGGAACTTTTCAAGGCAGATTCCTCTGGATGATGTCAGCTTTTCACGCGTTTTAAAGATGCTATAAAAAGGTGGAATGTTGCTTTGAACTTACAGCTGCTACTGATTGGCATGCGTCTTTGTTTGGGTGGAGTTTGTTTATAGTCTGCAAAGAGAAGTCCACCACATGTTTGGTTTTAGTTTCCACCCAAGACGTTGACAGCAGCATTACAGAGCTGAAGATCAACATGGAACTCATTTGGAAAGCCCGTCATTTCCAATCTTTCCCCCATGTGTTCATTAACTTTTTTTACAATTTGTTGGTTATATGCTTAGCCCAAAAATGAAATTGTCAATTATCCACTCTTCACTTGTTCAAAATCTACTCGAGTTTCTTTCGTTTTTTTATGTGTACAAAATATGTTATTTTAAAGTCAGTTGGTGCCATCAACCAGCATTTTTCCAAATATCTTCTATTGTGTTCAGCAGAAGAAACAAACCCTTAAAGGTATAAAACCAAATGAATGGGGAGGTATTTTTCATATTTGGGTGTACTATGCCTTTTAGTAGGGGTGTGATGAGATCTAAGGCTACGAGATTTGCAAGGTAAAAAGTTGTCTTGTGAGCTGTGATGTTATGATAGAGCGTGAGGGTGAATTTAGCACTGAAGATTAGAGGCAAGTTTGGATCACATCAAGTGCTTTGCACACACCTGGCAACCTGGGCTACCTTGCTGTTGCATGTCACTTGTTTGCTTTTAACTGATTTTTTTTCACCAGAGTTCAAAGGTTGCCACATCTCAGTATACAAAAGCTGCTACAGCTGCCACTACACAAATTCACCATGCGACGGAAAATCACTTTAGATATGCTTAAGGTTATCATTGTGAACATAAATCAAATTATGGAATTTTCCTATTTTAGTTGCATTATTGAAGTGCTGTACAGACATGTAAACTCCATAATCAAACTATTACCATTGTTTAGGACTTTTAGCCGCCTTTTGCGACAGGATAAACCATAAACACACGGCTGTTTGACATTATTCTCTGCACCTACTGAGTCAGTAAAGCACCATAGACACACATCTCCTCCAAGTGCGCACACACACACACACACACACACAGTGAGCTCCTGGAGACACACACACTCATCATCATTCATGCCGTTTGGAGAAAATGGAAGTTTTCTTTTAATTCGGCTAGCGGTATTAAATTGCATTGAAACGGCTCTCTCCTATCAGTCCATTCTCGCATCCAGTAGCTCAGAGTTTGTCCAGTCATTAAAGTTTAGCAAAATATTTAGTAGTGTTTGCATGTCCTTTGAATGTTATTTTACATCTATTTTATTGAATGATGCCCTATACAATTAAAATAGAAGTAAAATAACATTCATTACAAGTTTATTTAAAGCACCTAGATAATTTTGTGTTTAGTGATTTTTATTTTTCGTGATTTATTTATTTATTTTGATTTAGATTTTTTTTCCAGTTGAATAAAAAAAGTATTTTTCATTTATATTAAAACAAATATTTTGCTAATATTTAAAATGATATATAAACACATTTTTTTCATTTATATATTAGCAAATATTTTGCGGTTTTTGCATGCGCTTTAAAGCATATAATTTACATAGAAATAACATTAAAAGTTGATTTTAAAAAAAACACCTAAATAGTTTTGCATTTGTTTTTGTTTTTCAGTTCAATAAAAGTATACAAATTAGTTGACTAATAGTAGAAAAATCTTGTCTCGTTCTCGTAAACCCAATCTCATGTCTCATCTTGTGGAGTAAGCGTCTTGTCACATCCCTACCTTTTAGAATACACTACCTGACAAACGTCTTGTGGTCGATCTCACTTGTAAGAGCAACAAATAATAACTTGACTTCTAGTTGATCATTTGTAAAAGTAGCAGAAGGTCGAGTTCTGATAAATCATCTGTTGAACTGCATCTCAATAATCACAAAAAACTCCAGAAGACCTATTGGAACCTGCATGGACCCAAGATTCACACAAAAATCAGTCAAGTTTGGTGTTATGTTCAGTATAGGGGTGTGCGAGAGATCTGCAGACTGAATAGCAACATTAACAGCCTGAGGTATCAAATTCTTCAGCAGGATAGCACTCCTTCTCATACATCAGCCTTCACATCAAAGTTCCTGAAAGCAAAGAATGTGCTCTGGGATTGGCCAGCCCAGTCACCAAACATGAACATGATTGAGCATGTCTGTGGTAAGATGGAGGAGGAGGCTTTGAAGATGAGTGCAAAGACTCTAGGAGTCCACCAAGAGCACTTTCTTTGTCAGATTACTTTATTAATAAGTGATTTGAGTCATTGCAGAGTTGTATGGCTGCAATCCTCCAAGCTCATGGTAATCTTACACAAATACACAAAAATATTGTTACATTTATTAGGAAATCTTTGATAACTGTAGTCAATATTTTGCAAAGTGTTTAGTGGTGACAAATTGGCTGGTCCACCAATTATTTTAGACTTCAGTGTCTCAGGATCTATTAGAAATCTAATGTTACATACCATTGTGGGTAGCAAAGATCTTTAGTTTAAATTATGAAAAGTCAGTCTTTATGGTTTATTTTAATGCATTCTTGTAAAATGAAAGCATAGGTTACTTACCAGCAATCATCTTCAAACTTTTCTTTTAACGCCTAGCGAAATAAAAGCTCTCAAAAACATTGGTTTTGAAGAGCGGGAAGCCTCATTTTCATTCATGTCACATTAAGTATGCTGTCTAGTCTGACTGAGGTCCATGAAGCTGAGATGATTCACTCTTATTCAGCCTTCAGTTTAGAGAGACCATTTAATGGCGAGAAAAAAATGAAGGCCAAACCTTGTCATGTGAAAATATGAATGGTTTAGCTTGCTATATTAATGTTTACATAGAAGTCTCGAAAGGATTGAAAACATTACAGCCGGCTTCATCATTTCTGTGTCGACGCATCAAAGTTTCCCCTTCAAAAGCGGATTGTAAAATGTTTCATAATGCTCACTTTTTGACAAGGTTCAAGTGAAAATTAGCAAAGGCAACGACAATTGATGTGAAACAGCCGCTGTCTGGCAGGAGAGTTGATGGCGCAATTATTAGTCTTGTGAGCAATAAACACATCACAAGTGTGGAATGAATCATGGGACTTCACAGATGGCCTGTTCATTATTCAGCCACATTTCAGCCTCCGCCACATGGAGTATAAACGTATGGATCGAGTGCATCGGACTGAATCACGGCTGCATTCAGATAATTCAGCTGCAAGAGACACTAATCGAAGGATGATTCATTTCACAAAGAGCCTCTGCTGTCATTGTGTTTATCTTTGAGTGAGAATGCATTAAGAGTAGTGAGGGTTATGGATGACCGTTCATCTTTAATTTTGTTTATTTGGTGGCCTCTATTATTTGCAACTGGCTTTCCTGTGTCGTCAGTTTTCATTTAGTATGATTATTTTGGATTATATCTAGATGAAGTGATTTAGGTCTTTGTTTCCCAAAGCAACTTGTTTATCTGAAGATACATCCCATTGTGTTTGGCAGGACTTTACTGTGTGGTTGCTGGGAAATTGTAGCTGGTTGCTTATTAGCTTAAGCTTCTATGAGATTCTGTCTGTCAGTTTTATATTCAATCACCTACTTTCTTTTGAGAGTCTCAATATTGAGGGACAAGCTATCATTGGCAAGTATGTTTGATTATGTTTGATTTAGTTGATTTAATTTTTTTTCTTTTTTGTCTGCCATGTATATTGCAATATAAATATAATTTTACCAAATAACTTGAGTAGCTTTATTTTTAAAGAATTCATTAACTTTGATTGGTTGGGATAGTTTGGGTCTAAATCATGCATAAAGTGTATAGGGGTGTCACGATTTCGATTTTTAATCGAAATCGATTGAAATTTATGCTTAACTTCGATTATCGAATCAAAAAATAGAATCGTCGATGCTGCCACGCCCCCATGTCACGTTAGCTTGGCTTGCCAAGCGAGAAAAAACATGCTTGTTGAAGTGTTTGTTAAACTGCAGACGCAGGAGACCCGTCGACAGAGCTCAAACCCTCTCCTCTTTCAAAGAAGTTGCCGGTGTGGAAGTATTTTGGATTTCTAGTTAGTTATGTTGACAACGTTCGTGTTGTCAACAAAAAAAAAAACACAGTTTGCAAGCTCTGCTATGTACGTATTACGGTTGGGATGATAGACGATGGCCGCATCGCGATCCTTCGCCCCGCACCCATTGCAAATCCGCTCGCGAAAAATACACACTCAGGCCCTGTTTACACTAATATGTCTTTGTTTTTAAATGGTATTTTAGAACGACAACGATCCACATCCACACTGGCATGTAGCATTTCTGAGCAGCCCTCCTTCCTCACTACCGCTGAAAACGCACATCACGTGACCACACACACTCATTCACACACAGATACAGACGCACACACATTGTCATGCGCTCGAGACAGCGGGTCAAGGCAGTCAGCGAGTCAGTAGACTGCTTCCATCTTTTACTTTCACACAAGTACTTAGTCATTTTAGCGAACACCTCAGATACTGTTGGCTGGTTTCTGTTGATTGTGCACCTTTTTTACAGACGCCATTATAACGACACAGATCACTGCCTATTCACGAGTCCCGCAGAAAAAAGTGATTGACAGGTTGAAATTATGTGTGTAACTTACCTTTCATTTACTGTTTGATTTGTTTATGGGTAAACCAAAGACCATGCAGGTCAGGTAGTTTAAACGGTAGGCTACTAAAATTTAATTTGTTATTAATTAATTAATTAATTATTTATAATCGAAAATCGAATCGTGACTTTAGAATCGAAAATGTAATCGAATCGAGGATTTGGAGGATCGTGACACCCTTAAAAGTGTAATAAAGAAATTAGTAAGGTAAATGCAACAGAGCAAAAATAACTGTATTTATTAATACTGGATAGTGTTTATTGTATAAACTATTCAATAAAGTTAAATGTGCTCTATGTAAGTTTTTGACTCTAAAGCATAAAAATAACATAATATATTTGCAGATATTTAAGAAACATGCTAAGTAAACATTCTTGTTTATCTGAAAAACAATGCTAAAGTCAGATATTCTGCTTTTTCCGTGCCAGAACGCTGTCTTTGTTTTGGTTCTATTAATCCTTCAATGCCAGTTTAGCCTATTATATTTCAGCACCCTGGATTGTCTTGGTGTAAAACCACATATTTCATTCAGTCAGAAAGGCTCTCAAAGCATGCACTCGTAACCAAAATGCTACCTCCAGTGGACAGTAGCCAATACCAAAATGAGATTCAGAGTTCCACATGAGGTGCTTCTTAATTAGCAAATACTATAAATATTGCGAGCGTAAACATTAGGTGAGCAGATTACATTGTAACCCCGTGTCCTAACAGCATGCTATGGGATGAAATTTGCAGTGATAAGCAATTTGTCTGTTTGCACTAGACGAAACATGACAGAAATTCAAATACAGCCATTCAGAAGCACAGAATATGCACTCCATGAAATGGTAAGGTTTATAATCTAATTAATACATATTAAACCTCTTTAGCATCAATAAATGTAAATGCTTAATCACTATGTCTTGGTTTTGAGTCTAAAATTAAATTTTAAACTGTTTATTTCAAGATCAGAGGAGAACTATCTGCTGCTGCTTTCAGTAGTATGGCAATAAATGTCATGTAAAATGGCATTTAAACTCAGGTTATTAGCATTTAACACTGAATAAAGCACATAAGGTGTTCATGAGTTCATCATTGTCAGTATTCTGTAATTCAACTGCAAAAAAATAAAAGCCATTTGTAATATATCAATTCGAGTTGTTGGTTAAAACAATAACTCCCTTTAATAGGGAAATTCTTCCTTCTATCATGTGTCGTTGCTTTTATATAGAACATTATTTTAATCAGCCTTTAGGCTCGATCATTAGTCTTACTCCTTTTGGTCCTCAATGTGGGAAAATGCGCTTGCATTTATTTTGATTCAGGAATGCAAACCTAGTTCAACCACCTAGTGGTTATACCTAGTGGGTGTCAAACTTGCCTTAAAAACGTGCAAATAGTAAAACTTTCACTCTATTATGGTTTAACTCTGCAGTGACTCCACAAATCTTTTATGTTTAAAATGTCTTTTGGTCAATTGAAAAACTTCAGGTGTGCACATTGTGATATCCATGCTGAAAAGATATATTGTGCAGCCTTACTTGTAATACTGTGTTACTGATGCTCTTATATTTGGCGATTTGAACACACCCATATATTTAATTAGTAATACCCAACTAGCAATACTTGAACATTTTAAGTAAGGTGTGTTTTTCAAGGGGTAGTTCACCCCCAAAATGATGATTCTATCATTTACTTATCTTCCACTTGTTCCAAACCTGTTTGACTTTTTTTTTCTTCTGTTGAACACAAAGAAGGTATACTGAAGAATATTGACTTTTTTTTTTAATCTATTTTTTTTACTGATTTTTTTTTTTTCTTCTTACTATGGATGTGTGAAGGCCGATTCACCCTGCTTTGAATGAAGTTTTGGAATTTCTAATTTACTTGACCCTAATGATCTGAGGGATCTGTTAGGTTTGTAGTCAGTTAGCATATCTGTAATGTATTAAGGGTCCTAGGCCATTTAGTGAGTCATAGACAAGTAGTAATACTTTAAAATCTATTCTGAATGTTACTGGGAGCCGGTGTAAAGACCTGAGTACAGGTGTGATGTGCTCTGATTTTCTGGTTCTGGTCAGAATCGTGACAGCAGCATTCTGGATGAGCTGCAACTGTCTGACTGTCTTTTTGGCATGGCCAGTGAGGAGTCTGTTATAGAAATGCACCCTGCTGGTGATAAAAGCATGAATTAGTTTTACCAAGAGACTTACCAAAGGCTGTATTTATATAAGCAACAATACTGTAAGAAACACGCTTCTGCATGCTTTAAAACACTCTTAAAAGCAGTTTCAAATAGCAATGGAGTTGTTACTACTGAAAACTAATTGGAAATCCTGGTATTATACTATATATATGTAACCCTCGATACACAAATGTATTATAAGCTTTTAATCAATGGACCAGATGCTCAGAAGTCTAAATTCCTCCAAAGAGAGAGAAGATACAACAACAGTGAAGGACTCGGACACAGAGGTAAGAATAATAAAAGATTGTATTGTAAAATGTTCACTGAAATATATATAAAAATAAATAAAAATAAATAAAACAAATTCTAGATTTTTTCACACTTATCTAATGACCTCAATCTTATTTACACTATCTAATAACACTTCTCTTTCTTCACAGGCTATATCACTAATAAGGTAAGTTAATATTGTTGTTTTTTCTGTTTTTCTATTGTTAAGGCTAATATTATATTTTGGTTACTATTATAACAATAATATAATACTAATATACTAATAACAATACTATATTAAAGGTTTGTAAGTGAAAGTTAATAATACAATATTAAAATTGTATTATTATTTAACATATAATCAAGATTTCCCTTCTTAAACCAGTTAACCTCTCTCTATAAAGATTCAAAAATTGCAACGAATGAACACTCTAAAGGAACAATGTACAAATAAAATAAAAATGAAAATAAAACATTCACTTAAAACATTTCAAATGTTCCAAAAGTCCAGTAAAGGTGATAAACTTTCAAAAAGATTCTTTTGCAAAACAACTAGGTTGCAAATTCAGTTCCAGAGATCCAGGATGTTGCACTTGTGAGTGTGTTGTAAATTTACACTCCTACCATGACGCTGAATAGGTTTTACTTTGTATCTTTTCAACAGGTGTATCCAAAGAATCCACTTAATGGGAGGCTCGCCAGTCCAACTCCACAATTAGACACGCCGATGGAAGTTGAGACAATCCAATTCCAGAAGAGAGTTTAAACTTCAATTAATTCGAATCCAGAGCAGATCACATCCAGCAACTGACGTCAATAGAACATCTCACCGATGAAAAACCAGAAGAAGATGCACAAACGAACAAAACCAAACAAAAAAAAAAAACCTGGCCTTGAAAACACAAGGCCAAAGAAACCATTAGCATTTTACAGTGAATGCATTAACTCAGCTTAACACATTTCTAAATAAACAGCAACAGTAAATAACCATGTATATGCTTCTCTTTGCTGAATTTCTGTGTTTTTCCTATTTCTCTCTCCTATTTGACATTTTCTTTTTACAAATGACAGCATTTTACTTAAACTTTTCTCACTTAAACTTTACACAATCACTTGTATAATACTCTGTATAATAATTTGTTTTTACTAGACCAAACAAATGGTTAATTAATAAAACACATTTTTTGACACTAGTTTAAATCATGTTATAATGAAAACAATAATAAATAATAAAAACACGAACTCACCAAGGAAATCATTCAAAATCAAAACGAAACAAACAGGAAAACTCCAGGTGGCACTCATGTGCAGATTTCACTCTCAGAGACAAATCTTGTCTTTTTCTCTCAATCCTTCATTAAAAATATATGATTGAAATCATGTCAGCATCTTATTAATGGTCAATTTTCACAGTTAATACGCATTAAAACATTAAAAGATGTAAATCTAATAGTTTTCTGCTGTTATTAATATAACAACTTACATCTCTGCTTTCCCTTGCGAACACTGAATCACCATAGCAACGGTAAACACAAGCTAACAGACAAGCGAGATTTGTTATTGTTTGGAAAGCTGATCTGCTGCTATAGTGTAAGGCACGATGATGTCATTCTAAAGCACTATTCCCTTGAATGCTGTATAATACTCTATTATAAATTATTTATATAAGTAAATAATTTTAATGTATATTATTTAATCGAGTATTCTGCCAATGTTTTTTCCTCATATTTCTATTTGCTCTATTGCTGTATACTACCCACTAGTAACCTGGGTTACACATTCCCCCCCTGAATTCAGGCACGTCCTCGGGCATGTACGGGGTTGGGTTGTCACTGCAATTGGAAAAGGGTCTGGCACAACAAAGGGCTGATCTCTAGTGAGTATGGGTTCTTCTAACGATGTGGTAAAGGCAGAACTCAGACCTTGTAGTAAGGACTGAATGACTAGTGTCAAGGGATTTCCTAGTTTATGATACTCAAGCTTATTAGGAGGTCTACATTGCCTTTTTGAGCGTCTAGGGCCACTGGTATCTAGGTCTTCATCCACTATTGGCTGGTTACTTGAAACATTTCTGACATGAGGATTTTGATCATTAGAATGGGGTACATCAACTGGATCTAATTCAAGCGCCTTTCTATGGATCTGTACTTTAACACTATTTCCACTTCTTTCAGGTTCAATTTCTTTGGGGTCAATATCAGCAGGGTTCAGCACAGGTAAGAAATTCTCACTGACATCATCTCTTTGATTTTCAGTTAAGTCTTCTTCTAATCTGGAATCAGGTAAGGTTTCTTTTTCAGGGTTCACTACGACAGGGAGTGGTTCAATGGGCTCCATGCCAGGTAAGTTCCTTACAAGCACTGGACTTTGTGATGAAGGTAACACAGTCGTTGTAATGGATTCCAACTGGCGTCCTGCATTTCTAATATATAAAGAGTCATCCTCAGATTCTGACTGATCACTCATTTGATGTTCTTTGGGAGCATATTCTAGAGCAGAGCTAGACCTAGTTCTGGGCTTACGTTGAACATTTGGAGGACTCATTTCTTCAATTTCATTTTCAGACAAATATCCACAAGGTCGAAGTAAGTCTCTGTGTAAAGTTCGAACTGGACCGGTCTTTCCGTCAGGCTGGACAACATATACTGGGAGATCTCCAGCTTTACGGATAACTACATAGACATCTGGTTCCCATTTGTCTGCCAGTTTGTTCTTGCCTCTTAGCCTCAAATTTCGCACAAGGACTTTATCTCCCACGTCAAGAGTAGAAACAACCACATGTTTGTCAAATCTGCGCTTGTTACGTTGGGCTACTTTTGCAGAGTTTTTGATGGCAATTTCATAGCTCTCTCTTAAACCTTCTTTCAGATCTTTTACATACTGAGAGTGGGATTTGGTAGAACGATCCACAGGTAACCCAAAGGCTAGGTCGACTGGCAGCCTGGGCTGTCTACCAAACATAAGTTCATAGGGAGTGTATCCTGTTACATCATTTCGAGTGCAATTGTAGGCATGCACCAAAGGCTTGACAAACTCCTTCCAGCATGACTTCTTTTTGTTTTCAAGAGTACCCAACATTTGGAGAAGGGTCCTATTGAATCTCTCCACTGGATTTCCTCTTGGGTGGTACGGAGTAGTTCTCACTTTGTGTATACCTGCGACGAGACATAGCTCTTTGATGAGGCTTGACTCAAAATCTCGTCCTTGATCACTGTGCAGTCTTTCCGGAAATCCATAATGTACTAGAAAGTTTTCCCATAAACATCTAGCCACAGTCCGCGCCTTCTGGTTTCTGGTAGGCACAGCCACCGCATATTTGGTGAAGTGATCTGTAATAACTAATATATCTTTGGTGTTACTCTGATCTGGCTCTAAAGACAAGAAGTCCATACAGACCAACTCCAATGGTCTGGTAGTCTTGATGTTCATCATTTCAGCTGCTTTTTCAGGAAAGGCTTTTCTACGTACACATCTCTCACATGTCTTAATTTTCTCTTCCACAGATGATGACATTTTTGGCCAAAAGAATCTTGTCCTGACAAGGTCAAGTGTCCTCTCCATGCCCATGTGTCCCATATCATTATGGAGACTCTTCAACACTGTTCCACGTAAAGCTACAGGTAAGGCTAATTGATAGTGAGTGCTTTCCTGATCTTGCTTCTTCCTATAAAGCAATCCATCCCTTAATTCTAATCTGCTCCATTCCCTTATCCACAGAGTAACAGCAAGCGACTGGTCTTTTGAACTAGAAGGTTTTTCATTCCGCTGTAAACAATCAATAATGAATTTGAGATCAGGATCCATTCTCTGCTGTCTCTTTAACTCTTCGTTGGACAGGTAGGGAATGACTGGAAGACCATGCTCATTTTCTTGTTCAAACTCATTTGGTAATACATCTGCATGCAGGGCTAAGGACTCAACAAGGGCAATGGAAGGGTTGGAAAATTTGCATTTATCTGAGGAATTTCCAATCTGATGTCGATCACAGATGGCTTTTATGGCCTCTGGGAGGATAAGAGAATCTTCAACTCCAAATTCATCTAAATGATGAAGGGTAAACTGTTTAATTCTCTCTCTCTCTTTCTGAGATGCAGGGTCATCTAAAAGCTCACCATGTGGTCGTCTTGAAAGGCCATCTGCATCACAGTTTTGACTTCCAGCCCTATACTGGAGCTTGAAATTGTAAGTGGACAGACTTGACAACCAGCGATAACTGGTAGCATCAAGCTTTGCAGATGTCAGAATGTAAGTTAAAGGGTTGCTATCAGTTATGACCACAAATTCTGTTCCATACAAATAGTCACTGAATTTAGATGTGACTGCCCATTTAAGAGCTAGAAATTCTAGCTTGTGAGCTGGATACCGGCTTTCACTTCTTGTCAACCCTCTGCTTGCAAAAGCAATGACCCGCATTTGTCCCTCTTGTTTCTGGTATAAGGCTGCCCCAAGCCCAGTGGTACTGGCGTCAGTATGCAGAACATAAGGAAGCTTTGGGTCTGCAAATCCCAGAACAGGTGCAGAGGTGAGTTTCTCAATAATCATGTCAAAGGCCTGTTGACAGGGCTGATTCCATCTGTCTCCGAATTCCTTTTTGGGGTCCAGATATTGCTTATTCTTGTTCTCTTGTAGGTGACGTTTTTGAAGAGGTGGATACCCTACTGTGAGGTCATTAAGGGGTTTGATTATCTTGGAATAATCCTGAATGAACCTCCTGTAGTATCCAGAAAATCCCAGAAAAGATCTTAATTCTTTGAGATTTCTTGGTCTTGGCCAGGTTTTTAGGGCCTCGATTTTCACTGGATCAGTCTCCACTCCATTTTCTGATACAATATGACCAAGGTATCGAACAGAAGTCTGGAAAAACTTGCACTTTTCAGGCGATAGCTTCAGTCCATATTCTTTGAGCCTTTTCAAAACGTGCATCAGCCTTGATTCATGCTCTTCTAAACTTTCAGAGAAAATGATCAGATCATCGATGAAGACCAACACCTCTTTTCTATTCAAGTCACCCATGCATCTTTCCATCAGCCTTTGAAATGTACTTGGGGCATTGGTAATGCCTTGGGGCATTCTATTGAACTCCCAGAACCCCAAGGGACACACAAAGGCAGTTTTACTTTTGTCAGCTTCCTCCATCTCAATCTGATAATATCCTGATTTTAAGTCAAGGACAGAGAACCATTTTGAACCAGTTAGTGCTGAAAAGACCTCTTCCAGATTTGGCAGGGCATAGGCATCTTTAATGGTTTGTGAGTTTAGCTTTCTGAAGTCAATGCAAAGACGTACAGAATTGTCTTTCTTTCTTACAACTACTATGGGGGAGGCAAAGGGGGATTCTGACTCTCGGATAATTCCAGCTGCTAACAAGTCTTGCAAATGTTTTCGTACTGCATCAATGTCCTGAGGATGTATGGGTCGAGGTCTGTGTTTGAAAGGAGTCTCATCATTAAGCTTTATTCGGTGAGTGACTTTGTTTGTATGTCCATAATCTAAGTCATGCAAGGCGAAGACTTCAGGCATGGAATTTAATTGATCCGTTATTCGTTTCTTCCATTCAGGTGTCAATGGGGAATTTTCAAAGTCAAATTTGAGATTGGAACAAGCAGAAAGTTCTTTATTGACAGTGCTGGAATTTACTGGCCCACTCTTTATTACTTCTTGGACTGCCCGCAATTCAGCAATTATAGTTCTGGGATAGATGGTAATGTCGGTCTGAGTTTCATTCCGTAACACAACTGGTAACTGTTGATGCCTTTTGCTGGGTAAGGAATGCAAACAGCTGGCAACTAGCAAACCACCAGGTAAAGCGGGTGAAGTTGGTGACTCTAGAGCTACACATTTCCCTACATGAGGACAATTAACTAGAACATGTCCATCAAGAACCACTGTACATCCTGCAGGTACTACCTCTGGAACATGTCCCTTGAATTTGATACAGCCCACTACATCAGCACTTGCTTGTTTGTATCTTGCTTCTAACACTTTTTGCACTGCACGGTAACCATGGAAGTTAGATTGAGGAAAGGAAGCAGATTGTTGGACATAGTTGCTGTAAAGAGCATCTAATGAATTTGTGCCAATTAGAACTTGGGGAGTGTTCATCAAATCTGGGACTACCAGGGCTAAAGTGGGCACTTCTGTCTCTGTTCCAAGGAACTCTCTGGGAAACTTAAGAGTCAATTCCACATATCCAAGATAAGGCACTGTTTGACCATTTGCCCCTTCCACTTCCAGCAAGTTGTCCAATGATTTAAGTGGACAATTTGATAAATTCTCTTGATAAAATGACCAGGGAACAGTAGTTACTTGGGACCCTGTGTCCAGAAGGCAGGAAACTCTTTTATTACCAACAGTTATTTGGGCAGTACACTTCACTCCCACTAATCCTCTTGGTAAATTTCTCAAAGGGGGTGCGTCACACGCATTTTGGTTGAACAATTGTTTACGTTTCTCAGGGCAATTATTATTTCTCTTAGTCTCTGTATGCCCCTCTACAGAGACCGTCCTCAGTTTAAAGGATTCATGATTGCTACTTGTTGGGTATCCCACTGGGCTTGTCGCTCCCTTAACTTGCGTTTTTTCTCAGCAACTTTAGTAGGGTCAGGAGCATTACTACAGCTGCTGGCAAGATGACCATCTTCCGCACATCTAAAACAATACCCCGGACGAGGTCTACTTTCAGGTAGTTTACTAGCTCTGTAACAATCTGTTGCTCTAGGTTCAGGCAGCAAGTTTCTGGTGCGGTTTCTATACATATCAGGGGCAGTCAGTTGAACCTTTAAATCAGCAATCTGTCTCTTTAAGTCAGCAATTTCAGTTGCTTCTACATCACTTTTAATTTTTGGAGTGGCTGTAGTTTGCATGGCTGTAATCTGTGCCTGTAACTCAGTGACAACATTTCTCAGCTCACTCACTTCATCTGGTTTTGCATTTTTTTTCTTTTCTTTCTGGCTTGAATGGTTTTGCAGTGCAACAACTTGAGTTTGGAGTTCACACACTTGCTTTGCGAGAGATGTGTCAGTTTGATCATCCTGCGTTTCACATTGGTGGGCAGATATCTGTTGAGCTGACAGTCTGAATTTCGAGGGGGCAGGATAGTGTTTATTTAGCCCTAAATGTTTTCTCATTCTTTCTTCTTTAGAGGCATTTTTATCTTCTTCTGTACGGATGAGAACTACTAATTCTGCAAATGAAGGAGGAGTGGCTTTTCTCCTTTCTAATTGAAGGTTAGCAATGAGGGAACTGTCCCAACAGCCGCGACAAAACTGCTTTAGAAGATATCGGTTTCTCTCTTCTTCAAATATCCCACCTCGTCGAATAGCTGTGCTTAAGAGTACTTGTAATCTGTGCAGGTAAGTTGAAGGCTTCTCACCATTGTTTTGGAAGCTATTCATAAATCTGGCTAATAACTCATCTCCGTCTTCTACAGAGCCATATACAGACTCCAGCAATTCCAGATATACTGCAGGTAAACTGTTAGGGGAGACATGTTTAACAATATCTGCAGCAGGGGGAAGCAGACTGTCTATGATTTTTCTAGCTCGATTTAAGTCAGATATAGAAGGATCTGTCAGTAGGAGATCAACACTGGCACGCCAAGTGTCAAAATCTGGCTCATTAACAGGTCTAGGAATTTTTCCAGAGAAAGATCGGAGGCGAAAAGAGGTATGGTGCATTGGAGCTGTTTCATTTGTGCGGACAATGTGCTCAACTACTACCTTTTGCACGCTAGGAGGATCAATTATATCCATGGTAAGTGCTGGATGGGATGACACTGTTACTGTGGGTTTAGTACTTCTATGGTTAAGGCTTTCCTTGGACAGGTTTTTTGAATTTGTTGACTCAACTTCATGAAATGGTGAAATTCTAGATGAAGGAAAAGCTGTTTGTTCAGTAATCATACTTTGTGATATGACTGGGGACAGCAGTCTATTTGGTGAACTAACTGTGCTACGATCAAGTATTTGAGAACGTGCTGCATTTGGAAATTCAAGCTTTTTATCCAAAACAGGTAGTGACTCAGCATGAGAAGGACCAAATTTAATCTTCAGTAACTCTGTTTGGAGTACTTCCTCAATGGATTTCCCACTAAAACTAGCAATGTTTTGCAATTCCTCCAGATATCCATTAGTAGCACTATCACTAGCAATATGGGGGTAAACGCAGCTTAAAGCACGTACCATGAAAGTGGTACTTGGGTTTGACATACTAACTACAGTTAAAGGCAAAAGAGGCATCAATGTTTTCATCGCGGAGTTATGTGTAAACTCTATGATAGCATGTCGATGAAACTCACAGTCAGGGTCATCAATTAGAAGATGTCGGTTAATACTACCATATCTTAAAAGCCATGACTCTAAATCTGAGTCTGCCTCAGTCAGTGTCATTCCACCCACAATTACTGCTTTTGAGATATTTACATTCTCTTTTTCTATGATATCCATGACGTTAAAGTTCTCTCCGATTTGTAATATTTATAGTGAACTCGAATACTGTAATTATACACTGTTGTTGCAATCTCTCTCCTGGCTGGCTCTCGCCACTTTTTGGTATGTAACCCTCGATACACAAATGTATTATAAGCTTTTAATCAATGGACCAGATGCTCAGAAGTCTAAATTCCTCCAAAGAGAGAGAAGATACAACAACAGTGAAGGACTCGGACACAGAGGTAAGAATAATAAAAGATTGTATTGTAAAATGTTCACTGAAATATATATAAAAATAAATAAAAATAAATAAAACAAATTCTAGATTTTTTCACACTTATCTAATGACCTCAATCTTATTTACACTATCTAATAACACTTCTCTTTCTTCACAGGCTATATCACTAATAAGGTAAGTTAATATTGTTGTTTTTTCTGTTTTTCTATTGTTAAGGCTAATATTATATTTTGGTTACTATTATAACAATAATATAATACTAATATACTAATAACAATACTATATTAAAGGTTTGTAAGTGAAAGTTAATAATACAATATTAAAATTGTATTATTATTTAACATATAATCAAGATTTCCCTTCTTAAACCAGTTAACCTCTCTCTATAAAGATTCAAAAATTGCAACGAATGAACACTCTAAAGGAACAATGTACAAATAAAATAAAAATGAAAATAAAACATTCACTTAAAACATTTCAAATGTTCCAAAAGTCCAGTAAAGGTGATAAACTTTCAAAAAGATTCTTTTGCAAAACAACTAGGTTGCAAATTCAGTTCCAGAGATCCAGGATGTTGCACTTGTGAGTGTGTTGTAAATTTACACTCCTACCATGACGCTGAATAGGTTTTACTTTGTATCTTTTCAACAGGTGTATCCAAAGAATCCACTTAATGGGAGGCTCGCCAGTCCAACTCCACAATTAGACACGCCGATGGAAGTTGAGACAATCCAATTCCAGAAGAGAGTTTAAACTTCAATTAATTCGAATCCAGAGCAGATCACATCCAGCAACTGACGTCAATAGAACATCTCACCGATGAAAAACCAGAAGAAGATGCACAAACGAACAAAACCAAACAAAAAAAAAAAACCTGGCCTTGAAAACACAAGGCCAAAGAAACCATTAGCATTTTACAGTGAATGCATTAACTCAGCTTAACACATTTCTAAATAAACAGCAACAGTAAATAACCATGTATATGCTTCTCTTTGCTGAATTTCTGTGTTTTTCCTATTTCTCTCTCCTATTTGACATTTTCTTTTTACAAATGACAGCATTTTACTTAAACTTTTCTCACTTAAACTTTACACAATCACTTGTATAATACTCTGTATAATAATTTGTTTTTACTAGACCAAACAAATGGTTAATTAATGAAACACATTTTTTGACACTAGTTTAAATCATGTTATAATGAAAACAATAATAAATAATAAAAACACGAACTCACCAAGGAAATCATTCAAAATCAAAACGAAACAAACAGGAAAACTCCAGGTGGCACTCATGTGCAGATTTCACTCTCAGAGACAAATCTTGTCTTTTTCTCTCAATCCTTCATTAAAAATATATGATTGAAATCATGTCAGCATCTTATTAATGGTCAATTTTCACAGTTAATACGCATTAAAACATTAAAAGATGTAAATCTAATAGTTTTCTGCTGTTATTAATATAACAACTTACATCTCTGCTTTCCCTTGCGAACACTGAATCACCATAGCAACGGTAAACACAAGCTAACAGACAAGCGAGATTTGTTATTGTTTGGAAAGCTGATCTGCTGCTATAGTGTAAGGCACGATGATGTCATTCTAAAGCACTATTCCCTTGAATGCTGTATAATACTCTATTATAAATTATTTATATAAGTAAATAATTTTAATGTATATTATTTAATCGAGTATTCTGCCAATGTTTTTTCCTCATATTTCTATTTGCTCTATTGCTGTATACTACCCACTAGTAACCTGGGTTACATATATATTATATATATATTTTTGTTGAATTGGCATGTCGCTAGTGTGCCTGTGCTTTTAACTTCTAAATTAGATGGTGTGCAACACTTCCATTCTCGGAAGTGGGGTGATTGGAAATATGTTTCTCCAGTGCATTGCTCCTTACCTGAACTTTCACTCATTGGGTGTATTGATTGAATCCTCCAGCCTGTTTTTGACAGCAGATCTTCATCTTGACTTTCTCTAGTCAACCCACAGAGGTGGATGCGCAGTACTCATCCAATCAGAAAGAAAGAGGTCATCATGCTGAGCCCGGGTGCACTTAGGGAATGCGGTTTAGCATCTGACTGAGTTCATGTGTACTAGTGATTCAGACGAGTCTCAGTTGAGGTTTTAGCTTCTCATATTTTGAATACTGGGTTTTAGCAGTAGAACTAGAGGTTTCTTTTTTTCTGCTCTCAATATAAAAGTTTTATTGTGTTGTGGATATACTGGAGGTAAGTGGTTATTGATTGTCTGGGTGTGAGTCTGGGTTTCAGTCCTCGCGCTGTTTGTTCGATTTGACAGCCCTGCCAATTTCTCTTCAGAGGAAATGAAATAGGCTGGCGTAGTTTTGAAGTTTGTTCAAATGGTTCAAGCCCTTCATTTGTTTCGTTTTTGTTCTTCATCTTCTGTTGCTTTAATAAAAGCTAATGGCATTCCATCATTTCTTTTCCATCAGTCTTTGCAGAGCAGATGGCCGGTCATCTGTGGCAGCAGTCTTGCTGTGCACGATTGCAGATTTCACTTCACGGACAGTCTCCTGCGTGCTCTTCCTCTCATATCTCGACAGAAATTACTAGACTGTCCTTAGGGGAAAGCTTCTATCAACTCTGCGTCAATCATAGATCATCTATAATTCCGTAGTTGTAATATATTGAAGCAGTTAAAGTGAGGTGAGACGGTTGGAGTGCCACAAAGGGTCACTATGGGATTCGGGCTCTTCAAGTTGGAAGATTTACCTGAGATCTCCCTTGAGAGTCTTTCAGGCTTCATGGTTTCTCTACTTGCCTCTCAATGGATTGAAACAACAGGATGATTTTAATGAGTAAATCAGAGTGTAATACTGCAAAGTCTAAGCCTGGATTTGTACTACTGCTTTGTCTGCTGCACAGTAATGCTGTCTGTCTCATTAGGGCAGTTTGATTTTTAGGGATTTCCTCGGAACAGGTGTTAGCTCAGAGAGTCAGAGAACTGTAGTCAAATTTCTACTGGAAGTGTAAACTTTTCTGACAGTTGAGTTTAAAGTTTTAGAGATGCCAAGGCTTAGTGATTTAATAATAAAAATGTCATTGTTTACTCATTGTTTTATTTTAAAATCTACATTACTGTTCAATCTATTTCAGTCAGTACCGTTTTCCCCTCAACATTTTTGACCATTACATTAATCAAACTACTGTGTAAAAAAATGCTGGGTTCCACACTGTCCCAACACATAAAGTGATTAAGTTAACGTAATCATTTTTACAAATTTAAGTGGATTGAACATTTAACTGATTTATACTTCTGCATCAAGTGCTCGCATACGCTCCGGCGCAGCTTTCGCATGGGCGTATTGCCCTCGCTGTGGCTGACACCAAGGCTGACGTGCACCTCTCAAAAAATGTAACTACACATCACAATGACGCGTAGCGCAAGCTCTGTGATTGGTCGGCTTGGTACCGGTGAAGAGTGTGGACAGTGCTGAGAGCTGCATGCCCGATAGAGCAAGTGTTTACAAGTGTCAAGTCTCATGAAGGAGCTCCAGATGGAGACTTTGGTTTTGTGTATACCTTATGATTAAAGTTGTTCCTGCCTCTGAATGAGTGACTTTTAGCTACTTGTAGCATTCTGGAAAAAACTAAATACCAGCGAAGAAACTGGACACAGAGAAACATGGAAATGTACAGCTGGCATTTTAGAAGTGTTATTGCAGAGCAACATAAAGAGCATGCAGAAGTATAAATGCACGACTATGCGTAAGTCAGCCGCTGTGGGTCACGCTGATCACACTCGATGCAGAAGTGTAAACCAGCCTTAAAGCCTGATTTATACTTCTGCGTCAAGTGACCGGCGTAACCCATGGCGCAGGCAACGCGCGTGGCAGTGCATTTATACTTCTGCGCGCTGTCTCTGTTGGTCTGCATTAACACTTCCGAAACGCTAGTGGGCAGTGAGGTGTTAATGTTCCTCTGTGTCGAGTTTCTTCTCTGCTTTTTTGCTTTTCCTGAACACTTCCGGGATGTACAAGTGGCTCAAACTCGCTCATTTTGAGGCAGGAACCGGCGGACGTGCAACAACTTTAACTATGAGGTAAACACAAAACAAAACTTTCCATCCGTAGCTCCTTCACGGGACTCCACACTTGTAAACAATCGCTCGCGCCATTCGCGCGGCTCTCGGTCCCGCCCAGACTCGTCAGCGCTACCAAGCCGACCAATCACAGAGCTTACGCTACGCGTCGTTGCAACGTGTAGTTATATTTTTTGAGAGGTGCACGTCAGTGACGGCGATGGCCACGGCGAAGGACTATGCGTCAGCGCCGTAGCATACGCCGACGTTTGACGCAGAAGTATAAATCAGCCTTAAGTTGTCGCAAAAAAACCCCTACCAATTGTGTTTTCTCAAATCATTTTAAATAAGTTCTGTATTTTCCGCACCATAAGGCACACCGAATTACTAGACACAGTCTCAATTATAGGGTCTATTTCTCTACTTAACCCATACATAAGGCACACAGTATTATAAGGCATATGCTAAAACATACAGTCTATAATAAATGGTAATGGAAGCGAGTTTAGTTAATTAAGTTGAACTTTATTCTACTATTTAACAATACACTCACATTATTTTTTAATCAATCTTTTCCCACAAATCCATCAAAGTTCCCATCTTATGTGTCTGAATTGAACAGCTGAAAAATTTTACCATCAAAAATGCCGGATTCCCTCTTAATGTCCAAGTCAGCCTCATTGCCAGGAGGCTGTTCAGCAATGATGCTGGCTTTCGTGAAAGCTCGAACAACAGTTAAAGCAGATACCATAGATCAGGCATCCACAATTCATTCACATATGATGGCATATCTCACATGGCGCTGTCTCTCATCTTTATCCATTGCTCCCATGCCAATGTCTAGTTGTTGGAGTTCTTTTGCTAATCCTCCCGAAATGATGGCAAGCTCCAAATTCATTTGCTTGACTTGGTATTTACAGTAGCAGTTGTTGTTTTGATTTGTTTATTGCTACCAATGTATGTATTACATCCATGTGTTGGCAGAAAGTAGTCTGACAATCAACCAAGCGGAGCACTTACTAACGTTACACAACAACATTTGTACAAATTTTGGAACTCAGTGCACAAATAAGCCGCACTGGATTATTTGGCGCACAGCCAATTTTTGAGAAAATTTAAGAGTCTTAGGTGCACTTTATAGTGCAGAAAATACAGTAGTAAGAGAACTTAACTACTTTGTTTAAAAGATTTTTGATAAGTCTTTGAGCACAGCTTGTAGGGGATTTATATATAAAGTGAGAGGGAAAGAGAGACTGGTGCTGAAGGTCTGACCCTCCTTTCTGCTCCTGCCCCATCTGAAACGGTCCAGTGATCAGAACACCTTACTGTCACACTTGGAACATGTGGCTCCCTGCCTGCAGGCACCTGTTAAAGAGTCAGAAATGATCTCATCAGGGCTTTAACACTCAGCCGCACCTCAAGTGCTCAATACTTGATCATCCTGGGCACTGTTTTTGATATCCAGCTCTACTTTCTTTGCAGGTGATATAGGCCTCCTCAAGATTTCAGCTTCAATTTTAATTTGATGCCGATTGCAGGCTCACAGGGTTTAATTTAAACAGTGATATTCATAATCCTGAGCTCCTTGGTGAATAATATGAGGTAGATCATGAAATCAATGGGCTTATGGAGTGTTCTAGTGGTTGTCAGGATGAGATGTTACTGCTACAGTGAAGGTTGTGCAAATCTCTGGAGCTCAGATGAGCCGCAGGTGTGAAGTGGGAAAAGCCACATGGCTGTTCAGAGCGTGTAATCCCTCCTGTTTTCTGTGAGGGCTGTAATGGGCATCTGTAGGTGGGATCACAGCAAGGCCAGGCATGAGGAAGCGTTTGCTAAGGGATTTTAGCCCTTTGGCCTGAAGAGAATTACCTGACATCACCTTGACTGAATCTCTCCAACATAAGTTTTCTTTCTGACTCTAGTCAGAGCAGACTTTTTTGGCATTTCTGCCCTAGATATAGTTGGAAAAGCTGCCTTAATAAAAACATTCATAAGTGTGTCTTGGAAAGCATGTTTTGAAGGCAGAAGGCGCTCATAGCCAATATTATTTTGTGTTAACGGTTAACTGTTCATAATATATATATATATATATATATATATTTTTTTTTTTAAGATCTGCACTTTTTCAACTCGTTCAAAACAACTGCATTACCATTGCCTTTCTACATTTGACCTTTCATTTATTTGAATTTGCTATAAGCTTCTAAACACATCTACACATCTAGCCCAAATGTTGATCACACAACAAACAAGTCATAACTAGAATGCTAAAAAAACAATCATTAATTCTTTACCCTGATCTTTTGTCTATGATTAGCTCAGCTCACCTCTTCAGACTTTAAAGTTTGATTAGTTTGTTCATGTGACAGTCTGAGACAAAAGGGTCCATGATTAGTTTACCTTTTAAGTTTTTCGCTCATCATGTGATGGCATGTTAACTGATGACTCAACTGAGGACTTAAAATGAATTGATAGAATCCATTTTCTGGCTCTGACTGCTCATGATTAGCTTATGTCTTTCACGTGATGAACGAAAGACTTAATCCAGAGGACTCGAGAGATGAACGAATAAAATCTTTTTCCAGCTCTTACTACATATGATTGGCTTCTTTCTTTCATGTGATAAACAAATGACTTAAACTCGATAAAAGACTTGGAAAAAGGAACTAGTCTTCTACCCCACCTAGAATGTTCATGCGCGAATGAACAAATCATTCACGAGTTCAAAAACGACCCATCACTAGTCTGCATGTTCTCCTCTGACTTGTGACTTGTATTTTGCCTGACCTGTTTACTGCTCCAAAATATTATAAATGTGTAAATTTTAAAATATATTGTGTTCAAAAAGGAAAAAGGTCTAGTTTTTTTTACCCAGATATTTAAAAAGAACATATTTTACAACAGTAATAACAATACCTTGAAACCGTGCTATTCTTATCCATGATTATCATACCATTAGAATCTTATACTGGCCCATACCTAACTCTATCTAAAATAGCACAGTCATTCTTTATATGATAGCAAAGAGAATGCAAATATTGCTGACACAAATGGTAAAATGTCCCTGGCTACAAGTGAGAAGGCATCTCAAAATGTGTGGATGCTCAGTTTTATTTCTCTGTTTTTTTTGTCCTGTGCTTGCTTTCATGTTGGCAGCTGTTAGCCTGAACATAATGTTATAATTGTTGGATCATATGTCATTTGTTGCATTCACTTTTCATGAATTTTGTTGGTTATTTTGTTAAATACATGTCTTTTTTTTTTTTTTTTTGCCTTTTTGTACAGTGAGAGAGGGAGAGAGAGCATGACTCAACTCAAACTAATAAAAATTCACAATTGTTTCAAAATTTAATTTTTTAGTTTTATAAAATTGGCACCCAAAAATTGTATTATTCAGAAATTGGTTTCAAAGTAAAAGTATCAATATCGCATCAAATATTTGAATAATACTCTTCCCTAATTCTAATTCTTTTAAAGCCCTGAGATAGCTTTGAATGATCCTTTTATTATATAGGTTTTTCTTTTTCACTAAACTACACAGAGATTTATCTATATGCTCAGTTCGTTCTAGATTCAGGTCCACCTTTTTTAATATCCAGAGCGCTTAAGTAAAGAGCCTTGAGATTTCACCACAACTGTTTTTAGATCCTCACGTCTAATGCGTTCAGATTGAATTTGCTCAATTGATCATGCGCCTGTCTGTTGTGCTCTCTCTCTTTCTCTCTGAACCCTCGACTCCTTGGTGAAGATACAAGGTTATGAAATCAATAGGTATTAGTGGAAAGGTGCCGGGAATGAATGAGCAGTTTTACACTTGCACTTTAAAGGTTTTTTTCTCATATGTGTCTGTTTATTTCCACAGAAAGAGCTGTGCAACATGATCCTGGACTGTTGTGCTCAGCAAAGAACATATGAGAAGTTCTTTGGTCTTCTAGCTGGGGTGAGCCTTATCTTTCTGTAAATGTTATGCTGTGTATTAAATTTCATAAAATGACCAAAACAAGATGCTTTTATTGTAGTTATTTATTGACTAGATTAACATTTTTACAGATTTTATTGTGCTTTTTTGTTAAAATAGTAACTGTTTTGTCTAAACTATTATTATTTTGATAATTAGTTTGTATTTAAATTTAAATGGGATATGTTATGCAAAAATCACTTTAAAATAGGCTTTTGTGGCTATAGTCTGTGAATATAAACAACTCCTATAGATAAAAATGTATTTATTGTATTGTTTATAATCACACTTTGTAGTCATATTGTATGTGTCATCAGAGGGGGAAAGACCCGCTCAATAGTGATGATCCCTTCCTCGTTAGCATAGGACAGTAGTCTTGTTTTTTTAATTTGCCACTATGCTGACACATAGGCATTTGTAGCTCTGCCTTTTTTGAAAAGAGCAGTCTTATTTGAATTTAAAGCGACAGTCACCATGGCACAATAGTATTAAAACAAAATAGGGGCAGTTTCAAAGAGTTACAAAACATTATTTGTGATGTATTTTGAGCTGAAACTTAACATACACACTCTAGGGATGTCAGAGACTTATTTTACATCTTGTAAAAAGGGTTATAATAAGTCCCCTTTTTTTGTCAAATAATTTTTATTTGTCATTGGATAGACGTACAACAATCACAAATTCCAGGATTCCTTTTCTAATATGCATAAACTTACAAAAAAATAAGAAAAAATAAATAACAAAAACAAACACCCCAGCCTGTAAGTATACAATACAGTGATAATCAAAACAACTGTTTTTTTTGTTTGTTTGTTTGTTTTTTAACAAATTGCTTTGGGGGAAAGAATTCCCCATGAAGTGATAGTAGGGTCCCAGATTTTAATAAATTGTCACCTTTTAAAAGAAATCTGGTTCATTACAAGTGCAGAGTAGATATTAATTCTTCAAGCCAACGTGTAGCAGTTGGAGGATTAACATTTTCCAAGACAATAATAGCAGCTTTTTGTCTGTTATCAAACAATATGTAAGAAATTTCTGTTGTGCACTGCTCAATGAGTTTGTATTATCAGAATGTCCTAATATAATATCCACTGGGTCAGAATCTAGGTGTAGATCAAGGACATCTGAAAGCACTTTAAAAACCTCATTCCAGAATCCCTGTATTTTATGACAGAATACAAAACTATCAGCTAAATTGGCTTCTTCTGATTGGCACTTATTACAAGTAGGAGACATATTGTGGAAAATCATAAGTAATTTATGTTTGGAGTAGTGTAGTCTATGTATGACCTTGAACTGGATGAAGCATAATCTAGTGTTGATTGATTGTTTATCTATATCCACTAAGCTATTCTGCCAAATTTTTTCCGAAATTTGAATTCCCTCTCTCGTTCCCATTCTTCTCTGATCAACTTTTCAGTGGGGGCAGTAGCTGCAAATAACCTTTCATAAATTAGAGATAACTGACGTTTGTATCCCCTGAACTATGTGAGACAATCATAAGCAGGTCATAATAGAGTCCCCTTTAAAATTAACATGTTAGTTAGCTTGCTAAGGTTAGTGCAATTGTTGTTGTTATTAGATTTATAAAATAATTATTTAATATTTATTGATTTAATTATTAAAAAAAAAAAGAATTCCAATTAGACTATATTTTGCTCCTTTTACAGTCACGAATATTTAAACAGATATACTCCTCATCTGCAATATTTGTGCACAATTGCAACAGTTGTTTTTTTCCCTGTCTGATATTTTCATTTTTTATGCAGAGGTTTTGCCTGCTGAAGAAAGAGTACATGGAGAGCTTTGAGGCAATTTTCCAGGAGCAGTATGAAACAATCCACCGGCTGGAAACCAACAAACTGCGTAACGTTGCTCGAATCTTTGCTCATCTCCTCTACACAGACTCAGTTCCATGGAGTGTAAGTTACTTTTATTGCTGGCTTCTTTACACTCATTGCTTTCACATTTAGACGTGACCTATAAATGAATTCAACCTGCAAGGTGCAATTAAGATTATACAACACATCAATACGGACTGCAGTATTGATTTCCTAAAGTGGGGAATAAAAGGAAAATTTCTTCCAGGTCCTTGAATGCGTTAGAATGAGCGAAGACACAACAACATCCTCCAGTCGAATCTTTGTGAAGATTTTGTTCCAGGAACTTTGTGCTTACATGGGTTTGCCAAAACTAAATGAGAGATTGAAGGACACGTAAGTATTTTCTTAATTTAGTACGCTTTGATTGAACAACAGTAATCAGTAATAAAGTTTATAACAAAGACATTTCATTTGTTTAATCCTCAGGACTCTCCAGCCATTTTTTGAAGGCCTGTTTCCACGCGATAACCCGAGGAACACAAGATTCGCCATTAATTTCTTCACATCTATCGGCCTTGGAGGACTAACGTAAGTGTCTGTGATTACTCTCTATTTGGGTCTGCTTTGTTTATTATGAACAAAATCTCATCTGAGTTTTTATTTTTATTTTCTTCAGGGATGAGCTGAGGGAACATCTGAAAAACGCTCCTAAGATGATCATGACCCAGAATCAGGAAGTTGAGTCGTCAGATTCTTCCTCATCCTCCTCATCCTCTTCAGACTCCTCTTCATCTTCAGGTTCCTCATCTGAAAGTGACAGCAGTGAAAGCGACTCTGATTCGTCCAGTGACTCAGACTCTTCTTCCAGCAGTGGCAGCTCTTCAGGTCTGATCTTTTTAGGTTTAATTAGTGTTTTTGGAATCATTAAGGAAAGTGAATCTTTATGTGGAGTCAGAATCATGACAGATTTATTTGGTTTAAGTAGAAACTATATTTGTTAATTCAATGCTAATTTATGTAGTCTTTATCACTGTATAAAGAGTGTGATTTCTTCTTCAGTCTGTGATATGAAACCACATCTGCTCACAAAAAACTAGTTATTTTAAACACTCAACTGATGATGTGAAGTGGAGCTGAAGATCTCTTCCTTGAACCCAACAGGACCCGACGGGTTTGGGTGGGTTCGGGCTTAATTTCTATCATTTTAGACTGGGCTGGGCTTGTGCAGTAAATGAACAGTCATGTGATGCATTTGGATTAGCGCGAGAAAGTAATCAAATCATTTGTTACAACATTAAAATCCATCCCTGCAAAGGTGAAACAAATGACGGAGAAGTCAAAAAGAGGGAATTTTAACTGCGGTCAGGCCCAGCCGTCAGTTCAGAAAGAACGATCATTCTAGCCGCCAACATATTTTGGCGGTCGCTCATACACTGCGTATTACGGTAGAGTGCTAACAACAATGTACAGCAAGCTGACAGGGAAGATGACGCGGTCACTCGCTACATTGAAACCGCTGTCATGGAAAATAAAAAAGGATGTTCATGGCTGGTGAAAGATCAAACAATCCTACCCAAAACATGCTAAATTAGCCAGAACAGTATGCATCAGGACTGTGCTAAAGCCATTCAATAATATTCCTCCACAAAAATATGTAGCCTAATCTTGGTGAGTAAAAGATTTTTAAATTATACCTAAATATTAATTAAACCTTTAAAAAAATCATAATGTAGTCAGAGTATATAGGCTGTGTTGGCATTATTTTTTTATTATTCAGCTTCACCATCGCCTTAATGCCAGATTGTAAAGAGAAGTGGCGAAACAAATCACAGAGCCTTTATCTTAATTTCGTTATTGCCAAATACCCGTCATCATTTATAATTTATTTTAATTTAAAATGTTAGGAAAGACTAATTTTTATTGGTGTGTTGGCCAATTTAAAGGCTTAGTGTGCACTTAGGTCTGTTTAGAGTGCTGAGATGTTACGATGTTACAGAGGACTTTTTTCTTTGTTAAAACACATAAACGACTCATTCGTGGAAAAAAGGCAAAAGAGCTGTGTTCATGTGCACATTTGAATAATATCAGGCTATTAACGGGTTCAGGTTTTTAAAAGGTGTCAATCAAAATCTAGTTGTCGGGCTCGGGCCGAATTCTGTCAGGCTCGGGCACTATCTGGCCTAACTTTTATGGCCCGATTACAGCTCTAATATGAAGTGAATTTTGAGTCTCGCATTCTACTGTATCATATTTATTCATTATACAAATCAATTTTGGTCTCACTATACAATCCTGACCACACTAGCTTCAGATTGTAGAGTCAGATTCCAGATTGTAGGTTTAATTGTTGTTATTGCTGAAAGACTAATTCTGTTTTTGGAAACATGGTTATATCGAATATATAGTGTTTGTCTTTAAAATATAAAATACCACTACAATATAAATCATATTGCAATAGAATTATTATACTGTAAAACTCAAGAGTATTTAATTAAAAAAATGTGTGTGTAGCTGCTATTTTTAGTGCAGCATTCCATTACAATCCCTGTATGGATGTGTTAATTTTCAAATTAATATCGAAAGAATATTTTTATTAAATATAAATATAATAAATTAAAATCATATTATAATAAACTTATACTGTAAAATGTGAAAGTATTTAATAAAAAATAATTTATTACATTTATTAATAAATGTTTTAAAGAGCCCCTATAATGCGTTATAAAAGATCATATTTTGGTTTTGGGGGTCTCTAACAACAGTCTAAATATGCATGCAGAGTCAAAAAATACTTTCATTGTCTAATAATATGCATTTATTTTTACCTTATCCCAACGACTCCCAAATGATTCCTTCAGCGATTCACTTGTCCCCAAAATTGTTCTGTTGTGATTGGTCCACTGCTTTCTGCATGAGATGGAGAGATATGCCCAGCATGGTTTAGTAGTCAGAGAACAGAATATACAGTTGAAGTCACAATTATACGCCCCCCTTAGAATTTTTTTTCTTTTTTTAAATATTTCCGAAATGATGTTTAACAGAGCAAGGAAATTTTCACAGTATGTCTGATAATATTATTTCTTCTGCAGAAAGTCTTATTTGTTTTATTTCGGCTAGAATTTAAATTTTTTTAAACACCATTTTAAGGTCAAAATTTTAATTACACCACGTTGTGTAGAAAGGAGAAACACAGGATCTGGTAGAAGAAAAAACTGATCCATACAAATTATGTAACAGTTACTGACAAAGTCCCATACTTGAGTAGTCTTTGCTGATTTTTACCTTAATAACAAACGGCCAGCAATCCCGGGCCCCAGGGTAGGTTATTGTATCAGTCATCAGAAAAATGACAGGAACAAACACAGCACACGGTTGGCTATACTGTGGTGTTGTTGAGAAAATGAACAGTAACCCTTTATTCCCCCCAGCTGCATGTCTGGCCATCTCTCAGTGATAGTAATCTTCATGTCATGATCAATCCCATGATCCCGCTAGTGTCTGAAAGGAAGGTTGTGTTCCAGCAGTTCATATTCGGCATTGTTTTGTGTCGATCTCGATACGAACAGGCGAAAGATCCAGATGAACGATGAATTATTTAAACGACTCTCAAATTCTTTATAATTTCACAATATATATTTTTAAACAAGGTGCATTTTCAGATTTAAACCTCAGCGGGATGTTTTCATTTACTTAGAGCTTATGTTAATTTTCAAAATATATTGTACATAGTGATTTGTCTCAAATAAAAGTATTTAAAAATGTTTTAATCACATTGCAATAAAATTATTACACTCTAAAATCTAAAAGTATATATTTTTTATGCACCATGCAATTACAATACTAGCATGCACATTTTATAATTCATTTACAAATGTCAAACCATCTTTTACTTTTTCTGTAAACTAAATATTTCTGTCACGTATGGCAGGAAACTTATAAAATAGCAGCTTTTGGATTAGGGCTTAATTGCACTGCTGATTTTATATTTAAATATCATGCAGCCCTACTTACAATTCCCTTCAGAATTGTTGTCATATCCACGACTAAATGTCCCATTTTTATGGTTTAGATTGGATTAAAAGCCTGGAATTATGAACAGTACAGTGTGTTTGCTAAGTAGACAAAACTCATGTATTGAACAAGAGCAGAGACTTTTCAGTCGTCCAATTTAAAAGCTATGATTTGTGAAAGAAAGTGTAGTCATTGACACAGTGCCTAATTATTCATGCTGTTGATGTCTGGACTTCAGTTGAGTTCCGTTTGTGTTTGTCTTTCTTCCTTAATTATTCTGCCTGTTACGAAGTGTTTTCTCCTCCCTTCCTTATCCTGATGAGGGGTCAATAAACAGTCTAAATGTCAGGACAGAGTGTCCACTTTCTAGATCCCGTCACACAAATTCACAGAAATCTTGGAAAAATCATGAAATGGTAGAAACAACATGTAAAACGTGGCATAGTGGTAGAAATATCTTCATCCCAGTCAGGAATCGCCTATGATTAGTTTCATTTCAATTGCGGCATGATGACAAACACTGTCATAAACACTTGCTGTCCCAATCTGCCTGCAAATAGACACTTTTTGCGGCTTTAGCGCTGTGTATAAGCTGATTATAATTAGATTTGAGAACAGGCAGATTCTGACAGGAGTCTGTGAGCCACAGCCATTCAAGTGCAATAATGTGTTCTCAAGGCTGTTAATGAAGTTACATTTTTAGAAGAGATGTGATGTCAGGCCTCTCTCGTCTCTTCTGCTACCGTTTAATGAACGTTAATTGATGTTTATTGCTGCTTTTCGAGAAAGACACACTTCCAGTACTCCAGCGTTTCCTTAAAAAGTGTTCTTTGCAAACCCATTTAACAGATTTTTTTTTTCTGGCTGTAAATGAGGTAGTGGTTTGATCTCATTTGGATAATTGAAAATACAGTAGGCCATATTTTAGGATACAGGTTCACCAAATCACACATATTGCTCATTAATAGTAAAGATTTTAGGTGTTAAATAAAGCATTATGATATCATCAGTTGGTAGTTTTCAGTCAAGTGACCTATGCGGAGAACTAGAGAACAATGGGCCTTAATGGCAGCTACAGTGAGATCACTGTAGAAATGCAGCACAATCCTGTCATATTTCCATCTGTTTCAAGCTACAAATATTTGAATGCAATATCAACAGAACAAAACATAGTTATGATTACAAACTGAAAATTGTGGCCATTTGAAATCCATATACTGCACCTGCAGCGACACTACACCCTGTCACAGTGACAATTTAGCAATGTTTACATCTTCAGGTATGTCGCGCGCAACTCACCCCCACCGCTCTTTAGGTACGTCTCGTGTGCACACGCTCCTACTCAGATACGTCGCTCACTCAACCCCTGACACCCCTCAATGGGCCTGACACAGACACACACACAGACAGACACACACAACACGCTGGAGCGAGTTCCTTCAGATTCAACATGCATGATCGCATTCATCAAATTTGCTTAAACTAAGCGTTCTAAAGTATGGCTGTATTTCACAAGGATTCTGACACAACAACTCAAAGCATACGCTTTCATTGCGTTTAATGAGGAAGCACGTTAAACTTAATGAAACATTGGAGGGCTCATGCTGAAATTCAGAGTAATGCGCTGTCTTTGACAGCTCGCAACGTCACCAGAGACTTTGAGTACATTTACATAAGACACTAATACTCCGATTTAAATAATACTCTTATTAAAAGTCTACCGTGTAAGCAGCAGTTTAATTACCTTAAAGGACCACCGAGTCACGAAATGCGGAAATTTCATCAAATTCAAATTCCATTAAAACAGAAGTCAAAAGTTAAAAATGACACACCTGAAATTGCATGAAACTCTGGAGAGCCTGGTGATGCGACATTAATTGTTTTAAGCCTGGTTTATACTTCTGCGTCATGACCGGCGTAACCTACGGCGCTTTAACTATGAGGTAAACACAAAACAAAACTTTCCATCTGGAACTCTTTCACAGGACCCCACACTTGTAAATAATCGCTCTATCGAGGTCGCACCATTCGCAGACTCGTCAGTGATACCAAGCCGACCAATCACAGAGCTTGGTAGCGCTGATGAGTCTGGGCGGGACTGAGAGCCGCGCGAATGGTGCGACCTCGATAGAGCGATTGTTTACAAGTGTGGAGTCCTATGAAGGAGCTCCGGATGGAAAGTTTTGTTTTGTGTTTACCTCATAGTTAAAGTTGTTGCACGTCCACCGGTTTCTGCCTCAAAATGAGCGAGTTTTAGCCACTTGTACATCCAGGAAGTGTTCAGGAAAAGCAAAACAGCAGCGAAGAAACTCGACACAGAGGATTATTTACACCTCACTGCCAACTAGTGTTTCGGAAGTGTTAATGCAGACCAACAGAGACAGCGCGCAGAAGTATAAATGCACAGCTACAAGCGTTGCATGCGCCGTGGGTACGCCGGTCACTTGACGCAGAAGTATAAACCAGGCATTATACTGAAACTTGCCTTCAAAAAGCGCTTCCTTGGTCTTATCCATATTTCTTTGCATGTTGAACACACTTTCATCACAACAGGAAGTGAGAAAAAAAAACTGCAACTGTGTAAAAAATTTTTAACGCATTAAAATTTTCTAATTAATCACATGCGTTAACGCACAAATTTTGACAGCACTAATATATATATACATATATATATATATATATATATATATATATATATATATATATATATATATATATATCTATATATATATATATCTATATACACACACACACACACACACACACATACACACATACACATACCGTATATGTATTATGTTCCAGAACGAACATCTTTTCCAGACTTGTCACAATTCTTTTCTCCCTTCTCAGACTCTGACTCCAGGCGCAAGAAGGCCTCAGGTAAGAAAAAGGACAAGAGCAAGAAATCCAGCAAGGCAGCAAACCAGCGATCTCCCTTAGAGGAACGACCCACCAAGAGACACGAGAACCGCCGTCAGGACGCCAGCAAAGAGGACCGACGTGGATCTGATAAACACAACAGAGATCCTCAGCGGCGCGGACAACAGGACGAGTCACCTCCTGCTCGACCGAGAGGAGAACCAGAGCGCATAAGAGGACAGAAAGAACCTCACAGACACGCTCAGGACCACCAGGACAGACCGACAGATTCAGGCAGGCACAAGGACGACGGCAAAAACTCCCGAGCGAACAAGGACAAAGATAGACGGCGGAGCAGGGAGAAGGAGCCTCTGCGGCGGAGCAGGGACAGGTCAAAGTCACGAGAGAGGAGCCGCAAAGAGATGGACTCCAGGGACTCGTACGGAAACGGCTTAGAGAGGGCAGACAAAGAGAACCGCCATTCTGACAGATACAAAGAGTCCAGGAGGAAAGACGACAGGAGACACAGATAGAAGGTGGAGTTGTTCAGTCCTCATAATTCTGTCCTGATTTTAAGCTTCACTGTGGGTTTCACCTCTGTGCTTTTTGCTTAGCCTCTGTGTCGTTCTACAGTAAAGCCTCCTAATGGTTTTTTTGAGCAGACCTTTGGAATAACTCATGCATACACACTCTGATGGTGGTGTGAAACGTGTTCCCGAGACGAATTTAGCGGTTAAACTTGGACGTTTTGTATTGTATGTATGCTCTTTGGCCGATTGTATTTTTGCAGTTGCTTTCAAAGTAATTGGGAGAACAGAAAGATTAAAGATGACGTTTGATAGAAATTGGAAACGTTTCCCTGTGCTTTTTGAAGGTTGATGACATTTAACTCTGATGCAGAAAATATAGGTAATGAGTAGGGGTGGGAAATTATGCTGCTGCCGAACTTCAGTTTGATTACGATTATCATGTCATCGATTTGGTTTAATTTGATATCATAGTGCACTGATGATGCACTGCATTCTTAAATTTATTTTTTACTTCATGTATACAAGAAGCAGTCAGAACAATTCACAGAACATTCCTTTTACCTGCTCAAGTACCTTGCCATAGTATAATCCGAAAACCATCAGTACATCATAATCTAATATCCAGAAAATGGATATTGGGTTATAATTATGGATAAGGGAGAAGATCCATAATCCGATACCGAATCATCCTCGTCTGCATCACAATGAACATCGATTTAAGTTTGAAAAGGTATTAAAATCGATTTATTTAGTGATGGATATTTTCTGATGTTTTATTTTTCATCTAAGGATTCATTTATTTAATCAGAAATACAGTATGACTGTAATAAAATGCTCGTACTGTATACTTTAAAATACTTTACAAACTATTTTAATTTAAAATGTTGTTTTTTCCTGTGATGCCAAGCTGAATTGTCAGCATCATTACTCCAGTCCAGTCCCTTGTCAGGGTGTCCTGGAGGCATTTAAAAGCCTTAAAAGTCATTACATTTTGTTTTCAAGATTGAGGCAATAATAAACATTGCATTAAAAATGATCAGTTTTAAGAATAACACTGTGTTACCAATTTATTTTGAATTTAGCTTCAATTTATTACTTATACCCACAAACCTTAAACTTAACTGTGATAACACTGAACCAATTTGGTCATTTGTTTCTGGGAAGTTAAAAATTGGGTTGACGCAGCCTCTTTAGATAAGCCGTCATGAAGCAGATCTTGCTTAATTTAGTCAGAGATTTGATTATACCCTAATAACAGGTTTCCCCACTCCATTGATATTTTGGCTGTGTGCTTTG
Source organism: Danio rerio (assembly GCF_052040795.2). Classification (NCBI taxonomy): domain Eukaryota; kingdom Metazoa; phylum Chordata; class Actinopteri; order Cypriniformes; family Danionidae; genus Danio; species Danio rerio. Next base: position 45,419,790 of record NC_141029.1, on the reverse strand, counting down.
GGTCACTGACCTGCTGGAAGATGAACCGTTGCCCCAGTCTGAAGTCAAGAGCACTCTGAAGCAGGTTTTCATTCAGGATGGCTCTGTACATTGCAGCATTTATCTTTCCCTCTATCCTGACTAGTCTTCCAGTTCCTGCTGCAGAACAACATCTTCACAGCATAATGCTGCCACCACTATGCTTCACTGTAGGGATGGTATTAGCCTGGTGATGAGCGGTGCCTAGTTTTTTCGAAATGTAACGCCAGGCATTCACTCCAAACAGTCAAATTTTAGTCTCATCATACCAGAGAATTTAGTTTTTTAATGGTCTGGGAGTCCTTTAGATGCCTTTTGGCAAATTCCAGGTGGGAAGCGGCTTCCGTCTGGCCACTCTGACATACAGGCCTGTTTGGTGGATTGCTGCACAGATGGTTGTCCTTCTGTAAGGTTCTCCTCTCTCCACAGAAGAACGCTGAAGTTCAGACAGAGTGATCATCGGGTTATTGATCACCTCCCTGACTGAAGCCCTTCTCCCCCGATCACTCAGCATAGATGGGCGTGCAGCTCTAGGAAGAGTCTTGGTGATTCCAAAACTCTTCCACTTAGGGATGATGGAGGCCACTGTGCTCAATGGAACTTTCAGAGCAGCAGAAAATTTTCTGTAACCTTCTCTAGCCTTGTGCCTCGAGACAATCCTGTCTCGGAGGTCTACAGACAATTCCTTTGTCTTTATGCTTGGTTTGTGCTTTGACATGTACTGTCAACCCTGGGACCTTATACAGACAGGTGTATGTATTATATATGTCTATATATATTCACCTTTTCAAATCATGTCCAATCAGCTGAATTTACCACAGGTGAACTCAAATGAAGCTGCTGAAAAATCTCAAGAATGATCAGTGGAAACAGAATGTACCTGAGCTCAATTTAGAGCTTCACGGCAAAGGCTGTGAATACTTCTGTACATGGGATTTTTCAGGTTTTTATTTTTGATAAATTTGAAACAGTATTTTTTTTTTATTATTGAAATGAAATCACTAAATGCACATCCACAATTGTTTTACATTTGCTTTTGATCACTGTGACCACACACTCTATATAAACTATACACAATAAAAAAGTGCAACAAATAATATTTTTCTAAATAAAAATTTTCTAAAAACTGACGTTTTTAGTATTTAAAAATTGTAAATATCTTCAAATAAATGTACATTTTATGTTTATTTGAAAATGTAAGTCTCCTACGCCATTTCTAATGCAGTTCAGAGTAATAGTTTAATTGTGTCAAAAATGTAAAAAAACAAAAAGGGTACATGAGTGGTGCCCATAAATAGTCAAGGTTGTCTATGGCATTACGAATAGTTAAACGGTCATTAAAAGGCGTTAAATCAGAGACCTTCAGACACCCTGCAAATGATCTTTCGGAAATCACTCTAATCTGATGATTCGTCAGTAAAGACATTTTTTCTTGCCAGTGTTAAGACCTTTTGATCATTTTTTTTTCTTTTGATTAGTAACATTTAAAAATTTTAGATTCTCTAAACCAGGGGTGTCCAAACTCAGTCCTGGTGGGCCAGTGTCCTGCTGAGTTTTGCTCCAACTTGCTTCAACACACCTGCCAGGAAGTTTCTAGTATATCTAGTAAGGCCCCGTTTACACTAGTGCGTTTTAGTTTGAAAACGCGTAAGTTTTGCTACGGTTACGCCATCCATCCACACTACGCCGGAGTTCTCGAGCGCCGAAAACGGAGCGTTTCGAAAACGCTGGAGAGGCCGTTTTCATTCTGAAACGCTGCTGCTCCATCTCAGTGTGGATGGGGAAAGACGGAGACATCTGAAAACGGAGGCGGGACTGCAAACGTTCGCCTATCTGATTGGGGCTTTTCCTCAATATTAAGTAGCCCACACACAGTTCAGTCTCGCATCCTCTTCTTGTAAGTTAAGACTTCGCAAGTTTGATCAAGGCTGCAGTCTCCCCCTTCTCAGTTTGATATGGAAAACATACCGAGGACACGGGTAAATCTTCAAAGGGAACAGTGTACTTTATAACTTCATTCACATCACCCTGGCTACGTTGTTTCACTTTCTCAACAATAAAATGTAAACATGATTTAAGGAACTGCCTATTTTCTTTTTAATATTAGCAACTAAACAGACAGCAGAAATGTTGAGGCGTCGTGCTGCATGAGCGTCATCTTCACTGTGTGGATATTTATAACTAAACGGAGCCTATAACTACTGCCTCCTTTCAATTTCAGTGAAAATACGAAACGCACCCTCTCTTTTGCTGAATATCAGTTTTAATAATCGACAATTATAAAAGTATAACATGCAATAAGTTTATACATTGTAGGAAATAAAGGCAAGCGATCAGTCAATATACCTGGATTAATCATAACTTATCTTTGCGCTTAACCAAAACATGTTACCCGTGAACAAGTAACTTAATAGATTCCAATGACCAAAGTCAGGGAATTGGCCTATGTCGTTAGATAAAGACAACAACATGAATGAAATATCACGTTTAGCAAATATAGTGAGATTAGATCCAGCGGGAGATGCGTGATGAGCAGTCCGACAAGCAGAGCTCTCATCTGGGTAGAAATGCTGGAGCGCTTGCCCGAGAGTGTGTGTGTGGTCACGTGATGTGCGTTTTTAGCGTTTTGGTGTGGACGGAGAGCTGTTCAGAAACGCTGGGTAAAACGCGAGTGTGGACGCGGATCGTTTTCATTCTACAACGCCGTTTTAAAACTAAAACGCACTAGTGTAAACGGGGCCTAAGTGCTTGATTAACTGTTCAGGTGTGTTTGATTAGGGTTGGAGCTAAACTCTCCAGGACTGAGTTTGGACACCCCTGCCCTGTTTGTTTGTTTTTTTGTTTGTTTTTTGTGGTTGATTCTTTTTTTCATTTAATCAGTTTGCCGCTGCTTTCAAATGGTAAATATATTTATATTTGTTATATCTTACTGTCTGTTCTAATTGAAGAATCCATTTCAAATGTCAAACCAAAAAAATAAATCAAGAAAGCATGTTTTTCCACTACATCACCCAGTTCAGATTTTCATTTTAATATCACAAATCAAAACTCAGCTTCTCTCCCTCTCAGTTTTCCATCTAGTATGTAGCTCATGTCAGTGTTGGAGCTTAATGAAGTCACATTTTTCTGTGGTACACAATCTGTTGGGTGTTGAGTCTGGTGTAATGCACCACATGCCATTTCTGTCACATCTCATTTCAGACGCACTGAAGTTTCATCGCAGTGTTTCAAGCTGCATTCCCAGCACTGAACATCAAGACGCTTTGCTTACACTGATTTCTGCCGTGCCGCCCAATAGGATTCACATCTGCTGTGACCTTCAGGGTAACTAAGCCTAGACTGCATAAGCAAATCCTGATATAGAAACAACCCTTTTCTTTGAAGCTGATGGTAATGAGATGCAGGACAAGCCTACTGGGATTGTAAAGCAGTGATACGTGTAGGATTTAAAGGTCATCAATTTAGAGCTGGAATGGAAAATATATATATATTTCAGTATGTTGATGTACTTACAATTGAAACTGAATGCTGAGTAGGGGTGGGGCTTACTTTTTGAGTGGGGTGTGGTTAAGAATATTGTGGCAGAAGCTGTCGAACTGACATCATCAGAGAAGGACCATTACACCAAAAGCAGAAGCAAATCTAGAGATGCACCGATCCCAATACTTGGCATCGACACGGCATATTTTTGCTGGATCGGGTATCGGCCAGCGGCTACCGATCCAAATCTGATCTTGTGCTTACGCTATATTCTGTGTAATTTATAAGCCAACAAAAGCCATAAAGGTAGCCTATTACAGTATAAGGCACTAGAAGTTGTCATGTAGGCTTACTATATCCCAAATGTTTTGTAGCCATTCTATAGTTAAATGTGAAGAACAGATAAATATTGTCGTGGTTAAATTCATGTTCAGCACGCTTTGCCTGTAAATCATTCTCCATTCATTCACAATTCAAGCTGCGTGATGCGTTCATGACAACTCGAAAAACTCTCTCCAAGACTATTTGTTCCTAATATTTTAAATAATCAGTGGAGAGATGTTTATTTTTGCATTAAAAGGGTTCATTTTGAGTTCATTTAGAGTTCATTGCTGTTTCTAAATCACGTTGCGCTGTGTCTATTAGATCAGCAGGTTGCATTTGCTACATTGGAGTAGAGAGGGTTATTACCTGCTCTCAGGGCCGGCCCAAGCCTTCTGGGGGCCCTAAGCAGGATTTTATTTGGGGCCCCCTTGGTGCAAACAGTATGACAAATTATCCTCAATCCTTGATTATTCATACACTATAAATTTAAAACACACATTATCGATTTATTCGCTGTAGCTGTGTTGCTTACATTATAAAATATATGTTGTAAGACAATTCTAAATATTATTTTGCAGAAACAACTTTCTATTGATCCCACTTTTTATATGACTACCTGCCACAAATCTAAATAAATAGACACAAAACATTAATATGTGCTGACAGGAACAAAAACAACTGGAAGTAGCCAATAGCATACTTATTTTTAATATTATTCAGTTACAGGACACTGCCAAACAGTCAAACATAGAGACAATAATGATAAATTTGGATATAAATGTTAACACTGAAAAAAAGTTGTATCGTATTTTGTAGTTCAGAAAAACTTAAAAAATCTATTTAAATTAAAATCAATTGAAATCAGAAAACATTTTTTAGACATATTCGCTTATCTAGCATATAACTTGAAAACGAACTCGGGAGATAGAAAAACGAACTCGGGAGATCGTGAGAACAGAAAACGTGTTCAGTGAGAAATAGGATGCTGCATTCTTCCTGATGGCCACTTGACTTTCATGCGTCTTTAACCGAAAATTATTTTGGCATTACAGCATTCATACAATGATTTGTTTTTCCCCTTTACACAACATATACAGGTACTCTGCATAAAAACATAATAAATATCCTCTGCACAATACAATTAACTAATTTTAAGATAAACTTCAGCAAATAAACACGTTTAATGTGTTTATTCCATTATCAATATTTTCATGGTAATGTAATCGTCTCATTAAAGGAAACTCCTTAGATTAATAAGTTCTATCTCTGAACTTAAATAAATCTGTATGAAATGCTGTCGCAATGACCTCTGGGACTTCTAGAGTGAGTTCAGTGCTTGATTCAGCTTCAGTGCGTCCTCGATATCAAGAACACATCCGGGAAGTTTCACGCATCCTCCATTCTTCAGTTTTGGAACCGAACTTTGGCAGCCGCTGATGACGTTACACGAGGACGCATAAACGCTGATGAACGCATATTGAGAAACAGCCTACTGTATGTTCCGGTGTCCACCTAACGCTGTCTGAGCTGCGATCCCAGTCCCATAATGCTATTTGAAAGTTTATATAAACGAAAATACACCCATAACAGGCGTAGTACAGAAAAATTCCTACTGTACGGAATAATTTTATGGTTATTGAACAGTTTTTTTTTTGTTTTGTTTTTTACATTGCAAGTCTAAAATTTCATTCCTCATAGTCTTAAAAACTCTTAAATTTGACTTGTTGAAACCTGTAGAAACTCTGGATATATTGTGCAGCCCTATCAATTTATCTACTTGCAGTATAATACTTTTAAATATACTTTAAATATAATATGCATCCAATATTTTGGGTATTAACATTATTTTTTATTATGGTAATGAGCACTTTATATTTATAAAAATTGGGTCAAATAAAGTATTAGTGATGCAATATCTTGCTAATCTTTGAAGCCAAGTTTAATTTCTCAGCTCTTTTGATTTAAGAGAGAAATACGACCCAGGCATATTCTCAACATCTCTTGCAAGATTTTGAGCCTTTTATAAAAAGGGAATCAGATAATACTCAAGTGGCCCAATGACATTAATAACCAATGAGTTTGTTTCTTTGCTTAAATCTCTTGTTTATCATCAGATGAGGAAGCCTCTTGACAGTTTCAGAGAAACAAAACCTCATTCTCTCTACAAGAGAAGTGGAAGAAAGCTCTGGAGAGAAAAGCTTGCCCGTTTCATTATCAGTGAAGCAAGACATAGACCTGTTATTTCCAACTCCTTCGACACCACACTGTCAGAGTCACTTCTGGAAAAACTCCTTCTTCGTCACCAGCATCTCTGCAGGAATTTTGCACTTTGGTATCACAAGTATGTTTCTGGAAGCCTGAGTCCTTCAATTCACAGCTAACCGCCAATGTGACTCGCAAATCACAATGTTATTGTTTTTTTCTCCTCATTTATGCATTTGGCAGAAGCTGTTATCCAAAACATTGCATTTAATGTACTTAAAGTTGCTAATGTCCTAACAAAAATGATCTGATGTTTCATGAATGATTTCCTGAATGTAATTAAGCATGTCAAATGTTCTGTTTTGAGAGGATTTGAGAGACCTCAAAAATGCATTTTTTTAAATTAATTTTTTAAAATTTTAATATTATTTTAAATTTATTTTATCTTTAATTTTCGTTTCAATTTTAATTAAATGTAATTTATTTTTACTTCATTTTTAAAATAAATTTAGAATTTAAATTAAATTTAATGTATTAGTTTTAATGTAACTTTTATTTTATTCTTTAATATAATAAAATTTTTATTTTTTTTTAAATTTTACATTATTTTAATTTAATTTCAATTTAATTAATTTATTTTTAATTAAACTTTCATTTCATATTTATTTTGATTTATTTTTGTAATAATTTTTTATTAAATTAATTTATTTGTTTAATTTTGTTTTAATTTAATTTCAATTTTAGTTGAATTTTTATTTCATTTAATTTTTCTTTTCTTTTTTCTTTTTATTTAATTTATTTCATTTAAATTTTCACTTAATTTTGATTTTATTTTATTTTAATATTAATTTTTGATTTAATTTAAATTTATTTTCATTTTGTTTTAATCAATTTTTATTTTTATTTTAATTTATTTCACAGCTGATCCCGCCTATATCTGATCCCGCTAAAATATAGACCAAGGCTTCAGTTCTCAGGGAGAAGTGTTTGCCAAATGCATGTAAAAAAAAAAAAAAAAAAAAAGTATTGTTAAAAACAATTAAAGCTATACAGAGTAAAAATGTCTGGCAGCACTTATAATAAAAATGCAAACACATTGGCATGTAAGCTAAAACAGCAAGTGTGAGCAGGCCTAAAATCAGATTTTTATTAAAAACATCATTATAGATGTTATTTGCAGATCACAGGCTATAAGAAATGAGTGGATATAGTGGAGTGCATTGAGAGGTGTGGGAATAGCAGCTTTCATTAGACCTGGATCACTCCTGAGACACATGGGACAGACTTGACATCAACATCTGATGTGCTCAAGGCGTATGCATTAATGTCTGTGAATTAATATTTGTCCTGATACTCTCAGGTTGAAAGTCAGTTTTTTTTCCATGCACCAAATTATTATTATTATTTTCACTACTTTTAAATAACAAATGAAGCAGCTTTGTAAATATCCCAAAGTAAAAAGTTGTATTAGTTAAAAAAATAAAAGTCTATGCATAACATTAAAATGATAAATAGCTTTCAGATATTAATGAGTGCAAATTATACAGATCATGTTATGTAAATCTATGGTACTTAAGCAAGTTTGGTCACACTTTACAATAAGGTTTCATTAGTTAATCATATTTAATGCATTTACTAACACAAACTAACACTATTCATTTTAAAAAAAGCTGAAACAACACAATTCTTGAGGTTTTTTTTTTTTTTGGCGGGGAAAACTTATTTGTTTTCTTTTTTGTTCAAGACACTTAAATTTGTAAAAATGAATAAGTTAACTTAATTCCCTTATGTTGTCCCAATACAAATCGATTGTGCAGAACCCAGCATTGTTTTACAGTGAAGTATGAGCAATACTTGTACATTTATAAATGCCTTAATAAAATCCAAATTCATCCCTGTTAACATTAAGTCATTCACTGTGAATTAACTAGCAATGAACAACTGCATTGTCAATAACTAACATGAACAAAAACTTTAATAAATGTATTGTTTGTTCATAATACAACCTTATTGTAAATGTTACCAAATAAAAAGAACCTAAATGTAGTCAAAACATTAGTATTGTGTTGACCGAAAATTAATTTATATAACATGCAAATAATATTTTACTTATTATAAGCTCATTTTTTTGGCATCATGGTAATGCAAATTATAAACTATTATAAAATATTTAAATTTTATTTTGATAGATTTTTTATTTTAACTTAATTTATTTTTATTTTAATTAATTTTTATTTATTTTAATTAAATTAATTTCACTTTACTTTTAAATCATTTGAATTTAATTTAATTTCTATTTAATTTTAATTTCATTTACAGCTGATCCAGCCTATATAGCTCATATATAGACCACTGAACTTTGGCTTCAGTTCCCAGGGAGAAGTGTTTGCCAAATGCGTACATGTAAAATAAAAAGTATTATTACAAGTAATAAAGTAACAAAAACAAATAAGTATAGTTAAAACACTGGTATTTTGTTGTCTGAAAATTAATTTATTTAACATGCAAAAATAATACTTTATTAAAAGTTCATTTTTGACATCATGATAATAAAAATGATAAGCTATTAAAAAATATTTAATTAAAACTTATTTTCATTTTAATTCAATTTCTATTTCATTTTAATTTCTATTTAATTTTAATTACATTTCTTTTTAATTTATTTGAATTTTTATTAAATGAATTTTATTTTTTAATTTCAATTAATTAAATTTAAATTTAATTTATTTAGTTTTAATTTTAATTTAAATTACAACTGATGCAGCCTATAGCTCAAATATGACCAATGAATTTTGGCTTCAGTTCCCAGGGAGAAGTGTTTGCCAAATGCATACATGTAAAATAAAATAAAAAGTATTAATAAAAAATACTAAACTAACTGAAAAACCTAAATGAAGGGTAAACACAGGAATTTTGTTGTCTGGAAATTCTAACATGCAAATAATATTTTGATTATTAAATGTTTTTGGGCATCACGGTAATGCAAATTATGAACTGCTTAATTTGTGTCTGATTACATTTCTTTTAGCTAAATATAGTTTCTGATATAGTTTTGCTGTGATATTTTGTTATTAAAAATATGAGCCAGGCGAATGCTTGACCTCTTTTGTAAGAGTTTGATGAAGATCCTTTTAAAAACCAAATCACACACTGCTCAAGTGTCTGGATTATTGTGAGAATTGATTTACACCTCTCTCATCTGCTACTTACAGCTCGAGACACTGCATGGGAATTGCAGCGCGTGTGTGTATGCTTCATGCTGATGTGGACGGCGTGAGAAGGGGCAGTTCCGTGAATGTCTGGAAACAAAATACCCCATGAATGGAAGCTCTGCCCAGCGTCACCACAGGAAGTGAATGAACGGGTGGAGTTCAGTGTGGGTGCTTCCTCAAACCCTGTTTTTAAATGCGAAAATAGAATTTTTGTAGATCACTATTACTGTAGCGTGCAATTAGGGGTCTATACGTTCTGACGAGTGTGTCTCGCCACACCACACATCTCCAACATTATTCAAACCTAGTGTATATTGAAGTCCAGCTCGGCTCAAGCAGCACCCGCTTCAAGGGATAGCTCACTAAAAATGTCCTGCTGAGTTTAGCTCCAACTGCCTTGAACACACCTGCCTGGAAGTATCCAGTATACAGAGCTTGATTAGCTGGTTCAGGTGGGTTTAATTGTAGTTGGAGCTAAAATATGCAGGACACCGGTACTCCAGGACAGAGTTTGGACAACCCATCAATTTCGTCTGTTAAACTCAAAACGAGATAGTTTGAAGAATGTTGAAAAAAGCAGCCATTTACATCCATAGCAGGAACTAAAATACTGTGTAGGGTTAATTCAAGTCAATTGGGACACATTTCATTGGGCATCAAAGTGGCAAATGTGTCCCACATTGCCTGAATTCACTCATAATGCTGATGATACACACTTTGGGAAATGATGTCATAAATAGACAACCAGGTGAGACACGGGGTAGCTAATTAGTGCAATGTGTTACAGATACAACATTAATTCCATTTTTAGTAGAAACGTAGCCAACCACGAGCACTGTCACCTCACAGCAAGAAGGTCGCTGGTTCGAGTCCATGCTGGGTCATTTGGCATTTCTGTCAGGAGTTTGCATGTTCTCCCCATGTTGGCGTTCGTGTCCTCCGGGCGCTCCGGTTTCCCCCACAATCCAAAGACATGCGGTATAGGTGAATTGAATAAACTAAATAGGCCGTAGTCTATGTATGTGAATGAGTGTGTATGGATGTTTTCCTAGTACACTGGGTTGCAGCTGGAAGGGCATCAGCTGTGTAAACCTATGCTGGATAAGTTGTCGGTTCATTCCAGTGTTGACCCCTAATGAATAAAGTTACTAAGCTAAAGGCAAATGAATAAATGAAGTAGTCATCCAACATCGCTCTGCAAAACTGAGTTTAGTTCCAACCCTGCTCCAACACACTTAGCTGTAGGTTTCAAACAAGCCTGAAGGACTCAATTAGTTTGATCAGGTGTGTTTAATTAGGGCTGGAACTAAACTGTGCAGAGCTGCGGCCCTTTTGGAACTGAGTTTGACACCTGTGGCATAAGTCAATGGCTGTTTTTTTCCAACATTCTTCAGAATATCTTCCTTGTGTTCAATAGAAGAACCAAAGTCAAACAGGTTTGAAAAAAAGAGGAGGGTGAGTAAATAATGACAAATATTTTCATAATTGGTTGAATTATCCCTTTAAGAGTTGAAGAAACTTAATGTATTTTTTTGGTTATTCCATTCTGTACTACTTAACCCAGTGTTTCTCAACCACGTTCCTGGAGGACCACCAAGACTGCCTGTTTTGGATGTCTCCTTTGTCACACCCATTACAGGTGTTTCGGTCTGTGATAATGAGCTGATGATCTGAATCCGGTGTGTTTGGTTAAGGAGACATAGAAAATGTGCAGAGCTAGTGGTGCTCCAGGAACGTGGTTGAGAAACACTGAATTGAGGAGTACTGCTTCAGGACAGTTCAAAGTCAGCTTTATTGTCACCACATGTATTGTTTATTGTAACCACATGTACAGGACATACAGAGAATCGAAATTTCATTACTCTCAAACCCTAGGTGCCTAACATGTAATATTAAAACAAAAAGTAAAACTTTAGAAAGAATTGAAAAAAAATACAATTATACATAAAATGTCATCTAAAAATACAAATTTAAACATTACAATTACACTTAAGGGCAAGACGCAATGAGTGCAAACCAGAGTTGTGCAGATGTAAAGCAGTGTACAGTGCAAAAAGGCCTGTAAACATGATACTTATGATAAAGTGACAGTGTCATAATATATAGGGAGGTAATATGATGTGACGTGATTCAGTTGACATGAATGGTAGTTGCAGGTGAGTTATAGTTTAAAATCGTGTGGGAAGATTCATTAAAACCATCGAATGGTTGTCTAATAAACCTGCATTAAACATTATGGACATGAACTCTACGGCCACTTTATTAGGTACACCTGTCTATCTGCTCTTTAACGCAAATGTCTAATCAGCCAATCACATGGCAGAAACTTTATGCATTTACATGGTCAAGATGATCTGCTGCAGTTCGAACAGAGCATCAGAATGGGGAAGAAAGGTGATTTAAATGGCTTTGAATGTGGCATGGTTGTTGGTGCCAGATGGGCTGGTCTGAGTATTTCAGAAACTGCTGATCTACTGGGATTTTCACGCTTAACCATCACTAGGGTTTACAGAGAATAGTCCGAAAAGGAAAAAGCATCCAGTGAGCGGCAGTTCGGTGGGCTCAAATGCCTTGTTGGTCAGAGGTCAAAGGAGAATGGCCAGACTGGTTCCAGCTGATAGAAAGGCAGTAATTCAAAAAGCCACTCGTGACAACCGAGGACCTGCAGAAGAGCATCTCTGAACGCACAACACGTAAACCGTTGAGGTGGATGGGCTACAGCAGCAGAAGACCACACCGGGTGCCACTCCTGTCCGCTAAGAACAGGAAACTGAAGCTACAATTTGCACAGGCTCACCAAAATTGAACAATAGAAGATTGGAAAAATGTTGCCTAGTCGGATGAGTCTCCATTTCTGCTGCAACATTCAGATGGTAGGGTCAGAATTTGCCATCAACAACATGAAATAATTGGTCCATCCTGCCTTTTATCAACGGTTCAGTCTGATGGTGGGGGTGTAATGGTGTGGGGGATATTTTCTTGGCACACTTTGGGCTCATTAGTACCAATTGCGCAACGTGTCAATGCCACAGCCTACCTCAGTATTGTTGCTGACCATGTCCATCCTTTTATAACCACAGCTATAACTGGTTTCTTGAACATGACAATGAGTTCACTGTACTTAAATGGCCTCCACAGTCACCAGAACTTAATCCAATAGAGCACCTTTGGGATGTGCTGGAATGGGAGATTCGTATCATGGATGTGCAGCCAACAAATCTGCAACTGCGGGATGCTATCATGTCAATATGGACCAATATCTTTGAGGAATATTCCTAGTAGGCAACCTTTCTGAATTTATGCCACGAAGCATTGTGGAAGTTCTAAAAGCAAAAAGGGGGTCCAACCGGGTAATAATAAGGTGTACCTAATAAAGTGGCCGGTGAGTGTATAATGTTGACTGTTTTTAATAAAAGCTTCTGCACACACAAATTTCTCCTGATTTATAATTATAATACATTTTCTTAACACACAATTTAATTTTAGTGTTATTATTTCCTTTATTAGCATCTAAATTGCAAAGTGACTGCTTCCCACAGAGAGAAACAGAGGAAGGGAGCGTACAGGCAGTGAAAGTAGGGCGTACAGTATGTGCTCTTCAGGTAGCCTTGCCCCTGAGGTACCGCGATGAGCATGCGTGCAGCTTTCCCCGGCCAAATAGATAATTCAACAAAAAAATACTATGGCGACGTTTCAGTTTATGAATATTAACGACGTCGTGTGGTTGCCGTCCAATTGCGAGCCTCAAAACACGAAAATTAATTAGACCGCGCTGACGTTCAATGTTCTAAGTCAATGATGAAACGTCAGCTGTTGAATATTAATTAGGTCAAGTCAGCGTAGATCAGGAAGCTACCAATAGCAAAGCATTGTGTTGTGAATATTACTCACGAGGCCGTGGTTATAGTAGGATTCGTAAACTTCAGTCAGGACGCGGCGCATCGCTCCACAGTCCGTGTGCGCCGTGCAACCTGCAACACAGAGTGACGCCAAGTCTGTTCAACTTTACCGGGAAACATCAGCTGCACAGGTAGGAAAACCACTGGAGAATTCATATGCAAATACGCGCTTAATACTGACAACAGCTCCGCTTGTCACAACTTGATTTTAGTCACAAGAACAACAACTTAAAACGTCATGGCAATATTTGATGTTTCATCTCGAGGGTGTGATTTAATGAATGTTTGAGAAGAAAATATTCAATGTTTGCTCTCCAAGCGCGACTTTCTGTAAAGGCTTTTGGTCTCTTTTTGTCACTAGAACGTAGATCTAACAACTTTGTGCAAATCTCGTTCACTTTACCTCTTCACACAGCTTTCTAATTCAGAGTAAATTTCTGTCTTATTTCATATTTCAGCTTTTGCACTTGTGGCGGTCAAAACTGCTGTTTGGTAGCGAACGAGGCTTTTTAGTATAACAGATATTTGCATGACTTAAAGGGGCAGTTCACACATTATTCTCTCATGCTGTTGGAGGCAGATGACTGCTTCTTGTGATAAAAAATGTCTTGGAGTGTGTATGGGATGGCGAAGCTTAGAAGAGGAATTACTCTTATATTTTACGTTGTATTATTTCTGAATGCTTTGCCGTTAAACGGACGATTCTTATGAATCGGATCTTCACAAATGAGCATGGAATCAAACAAATTAGAAGGATTTGTTCACCTGTTCCTTTAGTTTGCTGATTTAATCTGGCGTCAAACATCAGTGGTACTTATACACGGTGGTGGAAAGAGTACTGATAAATCATACTCAAGTAAAAGTGTCATTTACTTGCCTAAAAAATGTAGTGCGAGTAGAGTAAAAGTATCTGTTGTAAATATTACTCAAAGCATGAGTAAAAACGTAGCCCTTTATATAGTACTGAAGAGTAGTGAGTATTGCACTGTAAAAAGCTGATGCATATACATGTAATATGTGCATGTGTGTATAAACATAACATTCTGTAGTGCATTTAGTCATTGCCCAGCAGGCACACAACGTCATAATATTAGGTTAGATTTAGGTTGTGATGTCAGGTGACCAAAATTCAGTTTATGTCTAATGTCTATTCGTCACCTTGGAATTATAAGGTTCTGTCTGCGTTCCAAATGATTTTAAGATATTGAGCTTCAAAGTTTTTGCATGCCATAGCAAACACTATATGTGTAACATTTCTCTTCCATACATCAACATGACAGAGACTCTAAATGTAAATTATCAAAATTCTCTTACATTTGCACATTGGAGTAAAACACACAGTTCAATACAGTTCATACAGTGCAATAGATGTAGAAGCTTCTAACTCTAAAAAGTCATTTCCCGATTGGAATTATAAGGTTGTATCTGGCAGATCATTCATTGAAGCATTACTTTTCTAAAAAAAAAAAACACCACATAATGTAAATAAGTTGTCATATAATAAGAACATGTGAATAACTCAATTTTGACAAAAATGTCAGATATAACCTTATAATTCTATTGTCTAAGGACAATAATATTTTGATGTCCAATTATGACATGAAATGATGTTGATATTTGGTCTATTTTAGGTTGTTAGAAAGTGACCAAAATCATCTTAAACCAGCATCATATTGACGTCATAGTGGTAATGTCCACACAACGTCAAGCTTTAACATCATTAGACGTTGATGGTTGGTTTTAGGTTGAGCGTTGGACATTGATGTCTGCCTTACGTTGGGTTTTGACGTCAACATGATTTTTATTTTTAAACACAATGCAACATCCCTATGACTTTAGGTTACAACGTCAATCTGACGTCATGTTTACATCCTGTGCCTGCTGGGTGTTTAAGGCCATTTTGGTCATCATACAGTAAACATCCGTCATCTTCTTATCAGTGATATGCATCTAAACAGTCTCTATGTCAATGCATGTAAAGATTTTGCACATCTTCTTGGACACTATTAATGCTTCGTAACAGTTTGCTGCAGTTATAAATCACCCATGTCTTGAGGTAGTTATGAGGCGATTTACCTTCTGTGTGTGATTTGATTGGACGGGAATCACAGGACTGATTTTTCTAATCTCTCCATAGACAAGAAACAATAAAGTAGTGACTGCAGGTTGAAGGAAAGTAGTGGAGTAAAAGTACAGATACTGCACTAAAAATGTACTCAAGGGAAAGTAAAGGTACACATTTATAAAACTACTTAGTACATTACAATTCCTGAGAAAAACTACTCGAGTACAGTAATTTGAGTATTTGTAATTAGTTACTTTACACCACTGCTTATACCACTGATGTGTGTGTGTAAATATATATAATTTTTTGATATTTTAAATGAGGAAAATATGCATGCGTTATGGATGTGACAAAAAAGTCAGCAAGTTTACAGTATACAACAGACTTTGTAGAAATTGTGTGAATTGAACTGCGCTACCCAAAAGAGACAATGATAATCAAAAGGATAAAAGTTGAATCACTATAGAACAAACATGATTGATTTTACATTTTTGCATTTATAAGGAAAAAGCTTTGTTATGGATGTGACGGATGTGAAATTGCCGCTTGAATGACTTTGGTAAACCAAATATAATTGTTTGAAAACACTGACAGAGATTTTTGTGTATTTTTTAAAGGTCTGTAAAATACTTGCTAACACAAAAAGCGCAGAAACAGTTTTGCGATTTTGGTGAAAATGTAATTTTTTTTTATGGCAAGGTTGACATTTGCATGGAATTGCTCATATTAGGGTTGCACGGTTTACTGGAACTATGGTAGTATCGTGATACTATGGCTCCAAAATACTGGCGGTGTCACTGTAGTTTGTTAACGGTAGTATCGTCATTAACGGTCTATCTACAACATGTTGCATGTGGAAAGTCACTAAAACGCTTACACGCTTGTGCAAAAATAATTTTTTTTATTTGAACAGTCTGTGCTGTGGAGCACTTTAAGGTTGCCAAAGGTGTAGAATTCACTCATTTTATGGTCGCCTAATGCACGTTTTCTGATGCTTCAGATTGAATCTGAATCAATTAATTTCTGCTGCTGTAAATATGATTTACTAGCTACAATAACTGCTACAATCTCTTAAAGAAGAGCAACTCGCAAAGTTAAATTTTCAATTACGTACCTGATAAGACTGAAAAAAAACAACAGCAAAAAACAACAGATCCTAGAAACATTAAAACTGAATTTTTGACAACTTCATACAGCCTAATTTGGTTGGAAAGGGCTAATTTTATTATTAATGCAAACCTAATTTGATATAATTTGTATCTTTATTTTAATGTATTTATGTTGGTCAGTTATCTATGAAATAAACAAAAAGAACGAATACATTTCAGGTGAAATGACGTGCAAATACTTTTTGCAATAACAAGGGAATCATAAATTCACTTCAAGTAGGTGTATTATAACATATTAATATAGTATTTCTCACAGTTTTCTTTATATCATGGATTTGAGTTATGAATTACAGTATCGCAATACTTCTTGGTATCACAATACTTCAGCTAGTATAGTATCGGAACATGAGGTCATGGTAGCTATAGACAAACATATATACATACATACATACATACATACATGGATTCATTTATGTATTTTGGCTGAGTCCCTTTATTAATCTGGGGTTGCCACAGCGGAATGAACTGTCAATTTATCCAGCATATGTTTTTACGCAGCAGATACCCTTCCAGTTGCAACCTATCACTGGGAAACATCCATACACACTCATTCAAACACAAACACTACGGACAATTCAGTGTATTCAATTCACCTATAGCACATGTCTTTGGACTGTGGGGGTAACCAGAGCACTCGGAGGAAACCCACGTAAACACGGGCAGAACATGCAAACTCCAGACAGAAATTCCAACTGACCCAGTTGGGACTTGAACCAGCGACCTTCTTGCTGTGAGGTGACAGTGCTAACTACTGAGCTGCTCCTTATAAAAATGTATGTTTTGTTAAACACATTAGATTTAATATTATCCTTTATTTACATATGAATGTAATGAATAAAACACAATCATTTGAAGACAATAATAATAACTGACTGACAGTGGAATGTAAGTACAGTGCATGTGCATCATTAAAACATGATTTCAGTGCCTTTTTGTTTCATGCCATGTTTTCCTGTTTGTCCTTGGACTAAATAATCCTCTCTTATTTGCAATTCTGCAGTAAGCCTCATTATATATGCAACCTCAAAAGCTTTAAACTGACTTTAAGCTTTAGCCCTTTGTGTCTTTTGGGCATCCTTTGTTCATCGATTCATTCATTCATTCGGAATAATCATAACAATAGTAGAAATGTCCTAAATGCAAATACACAGTGGACAGCTGAATGAAACTGCTTGCTGGTCAGAAAGCATTTTTTATACATAATTTCAGGCAAATGTACCTGTTTAAATGCAGACAGAGCCTTGGAAAATTTGACCTTTTACGTCAGGTTTTGTGTTTCTCTCTCTCTCTCTCTCTCTCTCTCTCTCTCTCTCTCTCTCTCTCTCTCTCTCTCTCACTCTCTCAGATAAATTCAATTCAGTTCAAAACAGCTTTATTGCCATGACTTGTCAAGTATTGCCAAAGCATTACAGATTACATAAACGGTGAATAAAATCATAAAGTGTTTATATAATATATACATACAGAAAAAAACACAATTAGAATTCTGATAAATATTCATGCAAATATGAAAGAAAAAAAACAACTAATATGAGGATTAAAAAATTATGAAAGAGTAAAAAAAAAGGTAAAATACAAGACAATGAAATACATTACACAACTGTACATTAGGCATGGGCCAGTATTAAATTCTGATGGTATGATAACTTTGGACAAAAATATTACAGTTTTACTGTATTGTAATTACTGATCTAAAATAATTTTTTTTTAAAACGTCTTAAGTAAAAAGCAACAAAACACTATACATTTTATTTCAAGAAACATTTAAAAATTGTATTTTTTTCATTGTTTGTTAAATCGATGTCCGACCAGTAGCTTTTGATGTGGCAGGTCCTTTTCCGCTGTAGATACGGTTGCCCTAAAAAAATAAATAAATAAAACGTACACATACTGTAGAAATGGCTTAACAGAACATTTTAGCAATTTTAAAACCTTGACTTTCCAAACTGCGGTAAATGTTTAAACTGTTACATTCTTACTGTACATTCTTGCCGATGATTTGCAATAGGGCTGTTCGATATTGGAAAAATATAACATTGCATTTTTTTAAATTCTGCGTTATGAATACAATTCCTCGAATATAAACATGGGGTCCAAAAATATAGGGGTGCTAATAATTCTGGCTTCAACTGTATATCAAAAATATAATGAAAGAGGAAAAAAATATTATTGATGAATTGTTGTTTTTTAATTTATTTATATAGCACATTTCATACAAAATGGTAATTTAAAGTGCTTTGCATAAACCAGAGTAAAAGAAACGGGGCATAGTTGCTGATTCACCTTGCTTTGACTGAACTCTTGGAATTTCTAATTTATTTGACCTTAATGATCTGAGGGATCTGTTAGGTTTGTATTCAGTGAGCATATCTGTAATGTATTGAGGTCCTTAGCCATTTAGTGATTTATAGACATGTAGAATTACTTTTAAAATCTATTCTGAATGTAACTGGGAGCCAGTGTAGAGACCTGATGACAGGTTAGATGTGCTCTGATTTCCTGGTTCTGGTCAGAATCCCGGCAGCAGCGTTCTGGATGTCTTTTTGGTAAGGCTAATGAGAAGTCCATTACAGTAATCCACTCTGCTGGTGATAAAAGCATGAACAGGTTTCTCCAAGTCCTCACTGGGAACAAAGCATCTAAATCTTGCAATGTTTTTTGAGATGATAGTATGATGATTTACTAACTAACTGACTACTGAATTTCAGACCTGACTCCAGAATCACACCAAATTAATGTTAAATTACAACTGTACATTTATTCAAATGGTTTGTAATGTTTCTGTCAGCAGTTGTAAAAATGCTCTTGTTTTAGGTTTGTCCATTGGCTGACAGTATGTGGCAGTTTGTGGCAGGCTGACACATATTTGGCTGCTGTTGGTATCATTCTCTCTCTCTCTCTGTGTAATGTGAACACAAGGCAGAAGGTGTGTCTTCTTAGATATTCTCCCTGATGTGTGGTCTACCTGTGCATAATTGATAGAGCACTTATGTCCTTTCCTCATCAAGGCTAATTTGTTTATTAGTATTGCGTCATGCATTAGGAAACAAAACCCAGGTTGCTTAAGCATCTTGGGAAATACGTTGGTTTGAAACTTTTCTTTTTTTTTTCACAAACACACATTAGTCTGCCTTTAAGACTTCCAGAAGATAAATGCACCCACAGTGTGACAATAAGCAACCATGCACATGGATGCAGTACATATGCTTGTTATTTACCTCCTTTCTTTTCTTCTGTCCTTCTTTTATTTTGCATTTCATTATTCCAACTAAAGCGGTGTGAAAAAAAATAAAAAATGTTTAACCGATTCAAGATTTCAATTAAACATATTTTTCATACGCTAAGTTTGGTGAACTGAACAATTTGGGTATAATCTAAAAAACTGGCAAGTTAAATTAACTGCAAGTTTTGGGAGACTCCATTACTCAATTATACAGTGGCCGAGAGAGCTTAACGTTCTGCAATTTGAGAAAACGCGTGCAATTACAAAAAACGCCAGCAAATTAAGAAAAGATCTTCATCTAGTTGAGAGCACACGTACTTCAAATCCTCAAAACGCAAACATAAAATAATTGCTGCATTTTCCCACAACGCAATCAATTTACGAAAACGTGCTGCATTTTCTCACAACATAATAAGAATGGAACACAATGGAAATGTTTCAAGTTGACCTAAAAACTTTACAGACGCCGCTGTGCTGTGACTATTGCTCAATGAAGTTGAAGGTGATATTTGAAATCTTTGAAAAAATGTTTTTTTTTTTATATTTTTTAAATATTTTTAATATCCCTTGTCTTTTGTTTATTTAGGCTAATAAATACTAATACTAAATAGTCAGGTTCGTCATGTTTTAGGGTCTCCTAAAACTCTTTGTGTTCTAAGAAAATGCTGACGTTTTTGTGAATTGTTTAGACCTAAAATTGCAGCATGTTAAGCTCTCTCGGCCACCGTACAATTAAATTGAGGCAACAAGTTTACTTTTATCCTAACTTATCAGGATTTTTTTTAGTGTAAGTTAAATGTAACACAACTACAACATCATTCAAACACAAAATATGTGTAAAATAAGAAGCAAAACTGTAAATAATATAAAATTAAATAGTTAAGTTTATTAAGACAGTTTTGTGGTCTACTCAAAGTCAAGGCACTTCAGATTCAAGTTTGTATGCTAATATTAGCAGTAAATGCCTTTTAATGACAAAAGCAAGCCTGTTACCTTCATTCACCAAGCACATGTAAGGCAAGGCAAGTTTATTTATATAGCACATTTCATACACAGTGGCAATTCAAAGTGCTTTACATAAACAAGAATAAAAAAAGACAAGTATAAGAAAATAAAACAAACAAACAATAGAAATGATTAAAAACAGAAAAAAAAACAGATTAAAATGTGTTAAAACAGGTTATAAAAGAATCAAAAAAAGAAAAAGACATAATAGTGCGATCGGTCGGATGTAGCACAGTGCACATTCAGTAAAGGCACAGCTAAACTGATGTGTTTTCAGTCTGAGTGTGCCTAATGTTGGAGCACATCTGATCATTTCTGGAAGCTGATTCCAGCAGCAAGGGGCATAGTAGCTGAAAACATGCACTTGACTGACATGTTTGATCTTTTGCAGAATCTTGTTCATAATTCAGCATTATTCAAATCAAGTTAAAAGAGGTTCAACTTGCATCTTATAAACCTTCATATGTTTATTTAGTAGGGCACACACACATGAATGGTTAATTAAGCACTTAATGAATGCAGGGTTCCACACAGTTCATCAAATCATTTAAGTTTAATTAATTTGTCTCCAAAAAATTTTGAGCTCATTCTAAATAAGTTGTTTAAACAAATATTTTTTGAGTAAAGGTTTTGTCACGTTTATTATCAACACCAATAATGCAATTTGCTAAAAGTTTATTTAAAATATTGATTACGTTTACATGTACATCAGTAATTGAGTGAATTGCCTTGAGACAATAATATGATTACATGAGTTACATGAGTTGCTTTTTGAATGTTCTGTTCATGATCATGTTTTATATGTTATAGCACAGTATTCAATTAACGTCATTGCGTCACCACGCTATCCACATTTCCTCTGGAGTTTCATGTAATTTCGGGTGTTTTTTTTTCTTTTTTCTTTTTACTTTAAAAGCAGTTTGGCAGTTTCACATTCATTCAAGAACATTTTGTTTATGCCCTCCGTGACAAACAAGATATAGGATGCGAGTATGAACTGCTGGAAGAGTGTTGTTTTAATGGAATTTGATACTGCACACTGTATGAGAAAAAACCTCAGCATTTCACTATGCAGGTGTCTGGTATTATACTGACTCAGCAGGTGCAGAGAATCGTGTCAAACAGCCATGTGTGTATGGACTATCCTGTCTAAATGTGGCGCAAATACTACATGGTGTAATAGTTTGATTGTGGTGTTGACACATCTGTAATGCTCTTCAATAATGCCACTAAAATCAGCATACTCCACATGTAATAATTAATAATTAATTAATAATAATTAATAATTAAATAAATAAATTAAATTAAATTAAATGTATTAAAATCAGATGTTGGTGTCTATGTAAACGTTCTCAATGACTTCTTATTATGAAACCTTAATATAGCAAAGCATTACATTCAAATGAATCTTTTAAATCATAAAAGATTTGCCAGCCTTTAATCTCTCGCATATTATTTCTTCCTGAGTTTCCATTAAGTTGAATAAATCTGAACCGTTGCTTTATGAAACGCTGATCTTTTATGGAAGTAAAGAGAGCTCCCTAATTCAGCTTTGAGATTGTACTTCAGCTCAGCACTAAATTGTAACCCAGAGCTCTAAAATGTTCACAGGGCTGTTATTATACCTGCTGTCTCCATCAGAAGAAAATGGTGCTGGTGATGTGCGCTTGCTTTCTCAATAAGTGTGGAGAAGCTCTTGTGGAGAGTACAATCAAAGAGCTGCCTTTCTGTTCAATGGTGTTTCTTTGCATGCTGTTTAATATCTGTCGTTAATCAAACTCATAAATCCTCACATGCTTTTAGTTGTAAAATCCAGAGAGGAAGCATTATATGAACAATGTTTATCCACTTGAGCTTCACATATGCGTGTACATGTGTATATATTTATTTATTCATTCATTTTTCTTTGGCTTGGTCGCTGATTTATCAGTTGTCACCACAGTGGAATGAACCGCCAAGTTCTCTGGCATATATATATATATATATATATATATATATATATATATATATATATATATATATATATATATATATATATATATATATATATATATATATTTATTTATTTTTTTTACGCAACAGATGCCCTTCCAGCCACAACGTGTGTATATATTGAAGACAAAATTAGCAGCCCTCCTGGAAAATTTGTATTATTTTTCAAATATATAACAACCCTGAGCTCGCAGATAATTGAGCCCAGGCTTCCTGCCTGGTCAATGGGCATGTAAGGCAGTACGAGATCAGGTTGTTCTCGAGAGTTCCCAGTGGTAAAGGAAGAGAGGGTGGATTCTTCGAAAAACAAAGATGAGGATGTATTCTTAGTCTTACTATTTAAAGTAAGTTTGGAATGATCCGATTGGCTTACTAATGATTACACATGAAGGACCAGCTGCGATCAATCATATCACATGCTCCTCTCAAAATTAGCATGTGAAACTTCACTTAAAAAATAAACTTTTGTCTTTGCCATGATGAAATTACATAATATTTGACTTATAATTTGTTCTGTTGCCAATAAAACAATAGAAAGTAATAAATAAAAAGTAAAGGGCGATAATAATATTGAACTTTTTTTATTTTAATATATATTTAAATATTCCATTTTTAATACAGACAAATGAAGAGTATGTTAACACACGTTATGGGATCAAAATCTTGCCAAATATATCACAGTCTCTGATAGAAAAATAATAAGCATATGCAAAAAAAAATAATGCAACATTTTGTCTAAAATGATAACATGCAAATATGCAGAATAGGAAACAATGAGGTTGCGGACCAAAAACATGAATTAAAATTGCAGATGCTTTTAGAATTAAATTGCACAAAACTGAAATCTGGATTTAAAATGTTTGCTAATTGCAAACAAAATCAGTTTTTCCTGCTCATATTTAAATGTTTTATGTGCTTGCGGTCTTTTCTACTTCGCTCTTATTCCCACATTTTGCACTCATTAGCGATGTTTCTATCCAAAAATGCTAATTAACTTTATGCGCAAAACTGTAATATGGCAAAAGATGTGTGAATAAAGCAGCGTTTCCATCCAACAAGTCAAAAGAGAACAAAATCGTCACTTCATGATTATCTGGCACTGAAAATCAACCGTAAAAATGGAATTTGCTTCTGTTGGGAGAAGCTGCATGAATCTTTTGTTCATTTAATAAATGACTTGAGCCTCAGAAAGCAATCCTGACACACAATGAATGTGTGGTGGTGTTTGAAGGCGTGAGATGCTAAGCACAGATGCTCTTGACCGTTCTGGAGGTAATTAATAATATAATAACACTAATACTGAAATGGTTAAGGCGTTTTAGAATGACCAAAACAACATTTCAGATCTTTTACAATGTGCTCAGCCTGCTGGTGTGTTCATTCACACACATTTTTATCATCACATCATCTCTTATAACAAAATCACATGACCTTTTTTAATCATCATACTGGAATTTGTTCCATAAAAGTGTTTCCATTGTGGTTTCTTTTCTTATCGAATGATAAGTTTATCCTACTCTGTTATGAGCATATATCTTTTATGTGCATTTTCAAAATGTTAGCGCATCTTGGTGTTTCTATTAACCATTTTTTATACACGTATCCAAAATGCGCATAAAAATAGGTGGATGGAAATGTAGCCATTGTTTCAACACAATCTCAAATCTCACAATTTAAAATGTTCTGATTTAGTAGCTAATTTGTATAAATTCGTACGATCTCATTTGTACAAAGTAGTACGATTTGCTTTCCTTGTGAGATCAGGCTGGTTGTTTGTGCATTAGAATTGTACACACAATTGAGTAAATTATTATTTTTTTTTTATATTACGCGCTTTTTTTTTTTTTTTTTTTTTTTTTTTTGATCCACGAACCCGTTACATTTGCCTGCATTTTGATCCCATACTCTTTCTCCAGACTAAAAAATATAATAGGAAATGGTATCATTTGCAAGATCTGTTAAGCATAACCTAAGAAATATTTTAAAATAATAAAAAATTCACAGAAGGGCTTATAATTTTGTTTTATATAAATGTATGTGCATCCCGAATCACAGCAGTGCTGATATACAGCCATATCCAACACAATCTCATGGCAGTTCGTAACTTTTTATTTATTGGCTAATTCGTATGAATTCGTATGATCTCATTTGTACACGATGAATTTGATGTACAACATGATTTGCTTATCCCCCAATGACGGTTGGTTTTAGGCGTGGGTTTAGGTGCCACGCCTTCTTTTTAAATACGTACATTTTTGCACAAGTGAACTTGTACGAATTTGTACAAATTAGCCACTAAACTGATACAACATAAAATTGTGTTTCCTCGCAGGTCTACTCGAGTGATGCATTGCTCATATGTAAACGCAAGGTGAATGAGATGCAGTTTCATAGATGCCTGTTTGAGAAAGGTCAGAGCAGTTTGAAGATATTCAAAGTCAGCAAGAATATCTTGCAAATGACACTTATTTCCTCTAAGCTGGTGTGTAATTTTTTTGTTGTGAATAAGTATGTTTTACTGAATTTTACTTATTTGTTATTACCCAGCAAACAATTTTGTGTTTAGTAGACGTCTAATAGACATATAAACGTAGACAGCTTGGCTAAAACAAGGCTAAACTTGGGCTGTCAGTGAAAATCTAATAGACATCTAAGAATAGCCCAAAACTTGTAGAGTCGTCAAATAGGCAGACTTTATATGTGTAGTCGTTCAGTTCTGTTTTGATGACTAGTCTAGTTTTGATCTATATTTAAACATCTTTTAGATTTTCCTTGACAGCCCATAGTTGTTTTTTGCAGCTTATGTTTGGATGTCTATAAGACATCTATTAGACATCTTTTAAAAACAAAACATGCTTCTGGGTAATTGGTTTAATTTAAATATGATGTCATTTGAGTGGCTAGTTGCCGTCATCCTTATTCTGGATCTCACATCTGGATTTGACAATGACATGAGGATTTAAATGTACAAGTCACAGCTTTCAAGTAGCAATGAAACTTCTTGGGGGGATTAAGACAGTGTGTGTTATTTTGAATGAACTATATGCAGATAAATGGCTTGCCTGTAGCAATTAAAGTCTGCTTCAAGTAAAAAAATGAAATCAAGTTTGATCCTTTTTTAATTTTTCTTTTAAGGTTCCAGCTCTTATTGTGCATGATTCATGTTATTTAAGATAACTGTGTGTTTTTATCATCTTTTTTTCAGTTACTCCACTTTTCTGATTCCTCATACATTTAACCACTTTCATTACTGTTAAGGTACTTTGAATAAAGAAATGGTTTCATTGATTCAGCAGGGAAGGACACATTCATTTATTCATTATTCATATACATTTATCATGATTGAAAGTAAAACTTTTTATATTTTTACACAGGTTTTCTGATTAAATTAAATGCTGGTGACTGTATTCATCAAAATCCTGAAAAAGGTGTTGCTATTTCCATAAAAATCTTTGGCAGCACTCCAATTTAATCATTGATAACTTTAAGCTGTGGAAATCAGTGTATTAAACTGATTTCTGAAGGATCACACTGTGAAGCATTCTTAACGATGCTAAAAATTCACATTCGCTTTTAAAATACTGATGTCACGTTAAAACACACACAGCAAATATTATGATTTATTAATACATTTCTGAAATGTATCGCATTGTGTCAATAAAATTGATTGCAAAGGCAAATAGCTACATGAGCTTGTAGTTTGTTGTGTTGCGATCATTGGAAAATGAGTCACAGCGTTTGCACTGTAATAAATAATATCCGGCAATCCTGCAAATTATTGCTGTTTCAGTAAAGATGTTTGGCAGCACACCATTTTTAGTTTTGTTAAATCGTCAACTTGGAATTATAAGGTTCTATTTGCATTCTGAATGATTTTGAGATATTGAGCTTCAAAGTTTTTGCATTCCATATAGCAAACAATATGTGTGTAACATTTGTTTTTTTAATAAACAGCCCTAAAATGTAAACAACTTAAAAAAAACATCACATAATATAAATAAGTTGTCATTTAATGAGAATATGTCAATAACTAATTTTTGACAAAAATGTCAGATAGAACCATATAATTCTTAGGTGACGAACTATAAGCTGTGGAAATCAGTGTAATAAATTGATTTCTGAAGAATCACGATGAAGCATTCAAGACGAAAGTAATGATGCTGAAAATTCAGATTTGCTGTATAAGAATATTAATAAATGGCACTTTAAAAGCAGCCAATATTATGACTTATTATGCCCCATATAGCAGTGTTCTCCCATGGACACTTCCACGCAAATACTGTTTGTGCTTATTTTTCCATATTTACCCTATATCAGTTGCAGACCATGCATTGCGCATTATCTACAGTACACAAATCCACATGGACTGTTCTCACATGCATGTTACTGTTTACCTCCTGAGTTGTTGTTGTTTTTTTGTAATCTGTCTCCAGACACAGACTGGTTTGTTATCTTTTTCATGTGGTGCACAAAAGCCTCACTGCCGTGCCACAGTAAAGGCTGGTTTTGTGGGATACTGTAGCTTGTCCCCTGCAGCTGTGAGATGCCTGTATAGGTGACTGGTAATTAGTCCCATTCTGTCTGCCATGATTTATGGAGCTCACCATCAAGCGTGAATGTGATCCATGAGCCAAAGAGGCAGTCGTTCTACACACGTGCGCAGTTAGGAGTTTATATTTTAGCACAATTATTTGAGAACAATCTAAAAACAATAATGGATGTATTTGAAATGATCAAACTGTATGTATGTGATCTTTTTGGATTGAAATATTACTGCCACTTTTTTATTTATCAATGTCAATTTGTATCAGCGTTACTGATGTGACGTTTGCAGTAAAATCTCAAAACATAGAAAGTATATGTTAACATCATATTGAAACTTCTGTTTATAATTTCCAAAACAACTAACCACAGAGTTATGGAAGCAGAAAAATATCAATCTGTTAACATTCTTTATAGGCAGCACGATGGGACAATGGGGAGCATGATCGCCTTACAGCACGAAGGTTGCTGGTTCGAGCACCGACTGGATCGGTTGGCATTTCTGTGTGGAGTTTGCATGTTCTCCCCGTGTTCGCGTTTCCCAGTCAGTGAATTGAATATGCTAAATTGGCTGTAGTTTATGTGAATGTAAGAGTGAATGGGTGTTTCCCGGTGTTGGGTTGTGGTTGGAAGGGCATCTGCTTTGTAAAACATATGCTGGATAAATTTGCGGTTCATTATGCTGTGGTGACACCTGAATAATAAAGGGACTAAGCCGAAAAGAAAATGAATAAATGAATGAAAACATTCTTTATATTTTAAATGAAGAAAATAAACGTGCTTTATAGATGTGACCAGAAAAGTTTGCTAGTTTGCAATCTTTGCAGAAACATGCTTTGCAGTAATTCTGTGAATTAAACTGCACAACCCAAAATAAATAAGGCTAATCAAAAAGATAAGAGTTGGCACTCTATAGAACAAAAAGTGTTTGGATTTCATTTTTGTATTTATAAAGGAAAAAGCTTCGTTATAGATGTGGCAGATGTGAAGTTGCCACTTGTGTGACTTTGGAAAATCAAATATAATTATTTGAAAACATTGACTCTGAGTGAAATTTTAATTTGAGTGGAATTTCATGGCAAGGTTGACAATTTGCATGGAATTGCTTCATAATGTCTTACTGATTGGGACTTGAGAGTATGACCAAAAACACTTTTATTTACTTATTTATTTATTTTATTATTTTTTTTATTTGTGTATTTATTATTTTTTGTTTTTGTTGGCATATTTGATTTTTTTTTTCCTTTTTAACAGCGGCAGATATTTCTGCATGGTAGCAAAATTCAGAACTCAGTATTTTGTATTCATTTTCTTTAGTCGTATTGTTTCATTTAATAGTTGGATGTATTTTATTTTGAAATTCACTGCCAGTGCAGTAGTGTGCACGAAAATCTCAGATCCCAAGTTTTACACGTACACCCCTCACAGATCTGTTTCAAATAAATATATTCTATAGGATGTTTTATAATATTATATTTGTGTATATACATTAGGCATGGGTCGATGTACGTTTCTGACAGTATGATAACCTTGGATACAAATATCAAGGTTTTACAGCATCATGGTATTGTGATTACTGCTCTAAAATGAGTTCTTTTTAAATGTCTGGGTAAAAAAAAACTACTTTTTTCTCCATTGAACACAAAATATTTTATTTTAGGAAACATTTATAATACTTTGGAACAGTAAACATGTCAGACAGATTTCTTTACAAGTCATATAAAAAACTAAAACCTTACATATACCTTATGAACGGTATTAAAGAAAGTTTTAGCAGTTTTAAAAGCTTGACTTTTCCAAACCAATTACCATCCTATGCTTAATATACATTTATATTAGCTGAAATTAATCTAACAAAAAAGTAAGACCAGAGTTAAAAAAAATTTGTATACCCAAATTAATATTTTGGGGAAAAAATATGAAATAACATTTTAATAAACAGGGAATATTAAGAGAAACATTAACAACTACAACAAGAACAACAAAAAAGGTAAAATTTTATCATTTGTCTTTTTTTGCAATATCTTGTTTGAATTTAAATGTATCATCTTTCTATTCCGAAAGATGTTTGGTTACCAAACTCTTATTTTAATTAATATAACCGTTAAATAAAACAATTTTGTTTAAACCCACCAAAATATATTGGCTATATTCACTAAGGAATGGACAAAAATGGTCATTTTTATAAAGGGGTGTGCTCATTCCTGCCCATTACTGTAAAACTCATTTTTCAGAAGCAAAATAAAACAATATTTCTTTTTCTGCAGTGAATTTCTTCATTTCTTTGGCTTAAAATCTCTAAAATGCCTTCGATTATGTCAATAAAATTGATCAAAGGCAAATGGCAACATGCACATGTAGTTAGCAGTGAAAATGAATGAATCAGAGTTTACACTCGTACAAAAAATTATGAATGAAATTTTTTTATTTTTTATTTTGTGATACATCTGGCACATTTATTTTTCATAGTATAAAGCAGTGCAATATTTGACACATTTCTGCTGTCACTCAGTATATATCCTGCCTTCTCGTAATGTCCCAGTAATGTCTATTAACATATGTCTCAGTTGGTCTAATAGTCATTTGTCACTGTGTCGCTTTACTACCGAGACTCTTTTGCCTGCTAAATTATATAAAAACTCATTTGCCGTTAAGGTCACGACTGCTTAGGAGTGATATGCAATTGTGGCATGATGTCTAACGTGACCTGAATTAGCATTCATATTACTGCCAATACACACATGCGCATACGTAGTACGTATACCTCCGTTATTGTGTGCGTAGCTCCTTTGACCTTACATTTATTTTTACTGACGGAAAAGCCCGGGAGGAGGCTGCTGCTCCTTGCTGGGTGTGGAATGGGGCAGAAATAAATTGCCTCCACATCTCCTACGTCTCTGTGGAGTTTAACGAATGATAACATAGCTGGGAAACTAGGATATTGGGAAGGTCAGTTAGTTCTGGTAATTAGCAGGAGGGATGAAGATGGAAGGTGAACAAGGGATTGGGCAAAGATTCCTCTTTTTAGGGGATAATGAATCTCTCTTCCTTTTTTTTTTTTTTAAGACAGGTCTGGTGGATGCTTTGAGGGACTTAAAATCATATGATTGGGAAATCCTCACAAAATCTTTACAGAATAGAGCAATAATATGCTTAATTAATTAAAATAATTATTTTATCCACAGAGAGATGCGTTATTGATAAGCTGTAAACCTTTTAAAAGCTTTTATTACAGTGCACTCTTTACAAAAATATTAATTATTATTAAATAATTAAATGTTTACTTTAGTTTTACTATTATTTTCATTCATAGTTTCATTCAGTTTCACCAGTTTTAATCATATTTACTATATTTTGTATTTCTTTAATATTTGATGTAATTCAGTAATTCATTAATTAATTTTCTTTTCGACTTAGTCCATTTATTAATCTTGGGTCGCCACTGCGGAATAAACCGCCAACTCATCCAGCACATGTTTTAAGCAGCGGATGCCCTTCCAACTGCAACCCATCTCTGGTAACATTTTATGTAATATTGTTATTTAAATTCAGTTTTATTCAGTGTTATAATATTTTATTTAAATTCAAGTCTATTATTTCATTCAAATGCTTTCTGTAAAATGCAGTAGCAAAGTGTTAATATGAAGGTATTTTCATTTTCTTTGATAAATGTTTTTTTAACAATTTTGAATTTTGCTTTAGATTTGTTTTTTTTTTTTGTTTTTTTTTCACACATACATTTTTTCATTTTTTTCGTTTTTAAATATTCCCCAAATGATGTTTAACAGAGCAAGGAAATTTTCACAGTATGTCTGATAATATTTTTTCTTCTGGAGAAAGTCTTTTTTGTTTTATTTCGGCTAGAATAAAAGCAGTTTTTAGTTTTTTTTTTTTTTTTTCACTTTTTTGGGACCTTTTTAAATTACCTTTAAGGTAATTTTTTTTTGATAGTCTACAGAACAAACTATGATTATACAATAACTTGCTTAATAACCCTTACCTGCCTAATTAATCTAGTTAAGCCTTTAAATGTCACTTTAAGCTGTATAGAAGAGTCTTGAAAAATATCTAGTAAAATATTATTTACTGTCATTATGGCAAAGATAAAAAAATCAGTTATTAAAGGTGAGTTATTAAAACTATTATGTTTAGAAATGTTTTGAAACAATCTTCCCTCAGTTAAACAGAAATTGGGGAAAAAAATAAACAGGGGCGCAAATAATTCAGGGGCACTAATAATTCAGGGGGGCTAATAATTCTGACTTCAACTGTACAAACATGCAGTACTTAAAAGGCACCTATTTACCCCTTTTTCAAGATGTGTCAAGAATGTGTCCATAAAGTTTTAGCACAAAATACCCATCAGATTATTTATTATAGCCTCCAGAATCTGCCCATTTTGTTGTCTGCATATATTGTAGTGGTTGTTGTAGCCTGTGGCTTTAAATGAAAATGAGCTGCTTTTCCCGGTCCGTTGTTCCCACATGCTTGTCTGCTTCTCAGCATGCCTTTCATCAGATAGAAAGCACAGTGACAGACGCAGACTCGTCTGAAGCTGAAATAAAGCTCTTTAGTCTAAAATACCAAGTAAGTTTATTTGATGTGGTGGAGTTTATTCAAGCCTTTCTGAAATGATGAGTCTCGCACAAATGTAATTTGCAGTACACTCACATATTAGCATTTACTGACACTATGCAGCTGTGGTGATTTATAGCGGTTAAGAATTACATTGATTTTATTGCCTTTATTACAAACATGCTGTTTTAAAAACATTTTAAACTTTTAAAACTTATAAAAATAACAGAGTTGGTAGAAATATTTGAATCCCAGATGTTCTGTGAACGTCTATACATGTTATTATAGAAACATGGCACCTGTCAGTCAATTTGGTGGGTGGGGAAAACCGCACTCCTACGTCACTATGAGACTGGTTGTGTTTGTATCACTCCAGTATGACTGTAGACACACTATACACACATCTGTCCAAACAGCTTACAAAAGTTGATTTTTATCATAGGTGTCCTTCAAAGTACAAATGAAATCAACATTTATCATGATTTTGATTAAAGCTCACCTTGCTAGTTTTGTCATGAAATATTCATCTGTGCATGTCATTAAGAAAAAATAGTTTGCCCATGTAATCTAAAATTAAAATCTGAAAATGCACTTCCTGTTTGTTTCTCAGGTAAATTTTCAGATTGTCTCAGAGGTATTGGGCGGAGCCAATATACTTAACCACACCTCTCCAACTGTCAGTTTTGACAACAAACAGAAATATTGAGCATGATGTGTCCCTGAAACCCATTTCTTGATCTTTCTGAATGAAATGCCCACGTTACTACATCCAATAAGCTTGCGGTAGAAAAAAAAGCCACGCCCACAGTTTTCTCATGTAATATCCTGTTTTTTTATCTCCGTCACAATATATATATATATATATATATATATATATATATATATATATATATATATATAATATACTCATTTTAGGACTGATTTTTCATTTCATTCATTTTGGCTGATTTAGTTTAAGGTAGGGATGTCCCGATCAGGTTATTTTGCCCTCTAGCCCGAGTCATTTGATTTTGAGTATCTACCGAAACTGGATCCAATACTTCTATAAAACATAAAAAAAATTAAGAAAAGCAGAGAAACGGATCTAGGATGTTCCTTATTTTTATTTAATTCACCTTATTTTAACACTCAACAACTCTGTTCACAAACAGAGCACTTCTGAGAGGTAGCTTGAACAATCAAATAATAAATAACATTAGTTCTTCACTTTTGGACTTTAGTGCAACAGTAAATATAAAAACAAATCTATTGTAAAAACAAATAGCTCCTCAACTTAAAATACCCGACAGGCAATCCCAAGTTTACATATCTCACAGTTTGCTATGGCAATGTTGTTGTCATTAACTATAATACCTTCAGACCGCAGCCATACTCTCGCTTCCCACTTCAAGCTGCTTCCGTGTTCCACTTTGCCGGCATTTAACCAATAGCATCTCTGCTACAAAGTGATGTCATGCTGCAACCATTGCTATTTTTGTCTGAAGTCAAGAAAGAGCTCTAACTCTGTGCCACCGCATAACTATAGATGTGTTAAAAAATAATGACAATATATAAATATACATATATATTCGAGTCCTGATCAGAAGGTTAGAGTCTGATCGACTCTAAAACCATGTGATCGGGCCTGATTTTCAATTATGTGATCAGATCTGGACATCCCTAGTTTGAGGCTTAGAAGATTATAAATTAAAAAAAAATAAAATCATATGGAGCAAATGAGCAGGGAAAATGCTTCGAGAATCCAGGGCTGCTGAAAAGTGTGCCTGGTGTTTGTGCTGTATAAAGCACATGCTCCTTGAATATTTCATTGTGTTTCCGTGTGATCTCACCCTGCCGCTGCCTCTGCTCCCAAACCCCCATCTGGATGTCCCAATGTGCATCTTTCTTTTAACAACCATTAAGCTCCTCTGATTCCTTCGTCTTTTTACTTGGTTCTTGCTTACCAGAATCACAATCTGCACTACTTACTGGGGTCCCACCAAGCTGATGCTAATTTAGCCGATACTTGCTTGTTAAAAACCCCAGTTTGTCGCGTGTGTTTATCTTTGTAACATAGCTGTGAGAATTCACAGCATGATCCAATGCCAAGAGACGGATGTGATGGGTGTCATGAGAGAACAGCACAAGGACTGAGGTGACATTATGTTCCCCAAAGAGAGGCGAATGGTGTCTTTTGCATTATGAAATGCAGCACAAAAAAGATGACAATGAATTTACAAGCTCAGTGGGAGGTTTTGCATTGCAGATGCATTAATGTCTATCATGTCCTTACTGCAGAAGTGCCGTGGATGCTGCCAAAATGTATGTAATCTGACAGCAAAACCGAATATTCACTGAGAAAAAATGCAGGGTGAGACTTGATTTTTATGCAGAGGGAACTGATCAGATTGCGGAAAGTGGCTGTTTTGTGCCAAGACGAAGCCACGTGTGGAGCTAGAACATTAAGGGGCTCATGACAAAACCTAAAAAAGACTGCTATTTGATAGGGAAGGTTACTTTGTGTTAATGTTTTAGTAAGATTCAATGTTATGAGCTAGGGGTGTAACATATCACTATTGATCCGTGATTCGTACGGGTCACAACCCAACCGAAAACGCATGTGACCTGCGGATTAATATATATTTTTAAAACTTGTAGATTAATTCTAAATTTTAAATGATCGCAGAGAGATCGCCTCTCACGTCATTCAAATCACATATATAAAGGAATTCAGGCTTTCCTGTAAAATATAATGATCATGGAAGAAGTTGTGGTAGGTTATTTGGAAAGTTGTGGGTTTCTTAGGTTATTAAAGGTGTTCATTCATTTCCTTGTCAGCTTTATTAATCCGGGGTCGCCACAGCGGAATGAACAGCGAACTAATCCAGGAAGTTTTTACGCAGCGGATGCCCTTCCTGCCGAAACCCATCTCTGGGAATCATCCACACAATCATTCACACACACACACACACTCATACACTAGGCACAATTTAGCCCAATTCACCTGTACCGCATGTCTTTGGACTGTGGGGGCAACCGGAGCACCCGGAGGAAACCCACGCAAAGGCAGGGAGAACACGCAAACTCCACACAGAAACGCCAACTGTGCCGAGATTCGAACCAGCGTCCCTGCGACCTTCTTGCTGTGAGGCGACAGCACTACCTACTGCGCCACTGCCTCGCCTTATTAAAGGTGTTTTCTGTCAATATTTGTTTAGCCTGCATCAATGATTTCATTTTAACCTGCCTGATTAGTCATTAAAAGATAGGGATTTAAACCCCAATGCAACATAAATGATAAATGATGGTGATTTGCATACGTTTAGTAATCCTTCGAATCGCTGCATTCAAATCTGAATTTGAAAAACGCAAATATCAAGAAAGAAATTTAAGTCTTTAGTCTTTTGAGTTAGTAATGAAATTATAGACTGTCAAATAACATAAGTAATGGGAAAACAGTTTATAGTTTAGATAAAACCACTGATGTTTATGTTAAAGATTAAAATCACCATTATATGCATTTAATGATGCTTAAAAATGTAAGTTGTAGGCAGCAATTACATTATTTAACCAATAGATGGCAAAAAGCAGCCATCAAATATATGCCACTGAATAATTCTTAAAAAATGACACATCTAGCAATGAAATATGAAGTTTCATGTCTGAATAACTGAATCATTTATTGAAAATGAGACTAAAAATAAATGTGGGTTGGTGAAAAAAAAAAAAAGTCTTCATCAACAGTAGTAACAGTGAATTTTTAACAGGACTCAATCACTTCACTTTATTTTTAATAAAATTTGTTTTCAAAATGATTGATGTAATGAGGATTTTTCTTGGGTCACAAATGGACTTCAGTGGTTGCTGACAAACAATTCCACTGCAGTGCTGCTGACAATATTGTGCATTCAAGGTTAAATAAATGGCTTGTTTCATTAACCTGTTAACTTGTAGATAGGCACCAGTAATTCTGTTTATTAAAAATTAAATTGACACTGATTAAAAAAAAAAAAAAAAAAGGTTATATGAACCAAATAAATCTAAGTTGGCACATCACAGATCCAAAAAATAGCTAAATATATTCTCACTACTGGTGACATTCTGAGTTTAGGTGTTCTAAATGAACACTTTCCATTATATACCCTCAACATAATGTCACATGATTGCCCACGTGATAAAAAAACAAACAAACACCAAAACAGAAATATTTAGCTCTAATATAACATGGTTCAACTTACTGTATAAGTCCTTATAAATCATTATTAGAGGATATGGTGAATATCAGAATCTTCATTAGAAGATAAAATGTTCAATATATCAAACTAATATACTTCACGTTTTGTAAGAAAATTATTATTATCAAACTCTTATTTTGACTGCTTCAATTTCATAATATTGGATAGTCTAATATTGAATAGTCAAAAATGAACATTTAAACTTAATAAAATAGGAAGTAAGCTATATATAACCTACCGTATATATACATGCACAAAAAAATCTTGTGCACATGTAATCTGAGTACTAAAGTGTTGTCAGTTATATGGTAACCTCAATTTTTTTTTTTAATAATAATATATATTTTTCTCCACAAAACGAAGTGATGTGAACATAAAGGAATGATAAACGTGTGACAAATGTCTCTTATATTGTCTGATTCACATTTGTGGCTGGAGGGCACCCCTTTTGCAATCCCAAATGTGACTCATATAAATCATGCATTCCTTATGTTGACAGACAAAACCAGTTACGCCTATGGCTGAACACAATGTGCACATTTTGAGTGATGAAATATAAAGACAGAATACACGATTGCTTTAAATCATCTTGTTTCAGTTGCATTTATAATATAATATGATAACTGACAGAGTCTATCACAAAATAATGTAAATAATTATTTCTGCCTCTGTCACTTGAAGAGCCAAATGGATCCAGTTTACTGTTACACAAGGATTTTCATTCTCTTTATTTGTAACACGACAAATGAGAGTTTACAGTAAAAACACCACATTTTGACACTTATTTCATGTATTTGATCATTTAGGTATGCATCTTAAGCTAAAAAATTACTTTACATGTTTGTTCTGCTCTGGCTAAGGCTGAGCGCTTCCACATAACAGAACACATTCTCTATCATACTTTTAAAAACATGAATAAATCTAATAAATCAAGTCTGCCCCATTCTGCAAAAGCCACGTTACACGATTTTACTGATTTCCACAATAAATTGGGTTTTGTGGTGGAACAAATGCAGACTGCTGGAAATGGGGTGAGATATGATGCAATAATAATTTTAGCTCAATTAATGTTTTTTTTATAATTGTTAGAAGCTGAAATCGAAATTAAACTTTTAGTTTTACAGGCCTAATTTTCAATGCAGGAAAATAATCTGCTGATATTTTTGCATTTGTAGATAGGTCTTAGAAATTTGGCAA
This sequence comes from Danio rerio, assembly GCF_052040795.2. Taxonomy (NCBI): domain Eukaryota; kingdom Metazoa; phylum Chordata; class Actinopteri; order Cypriniformes; family Danionidae; genus Danio; species Danio rerio. The sequence continues at coordinate 45,382,673 of NC_141029.1, read as the reverse complement.
CATTTCTGGCAAGGTACTGAAAAGTTCTACAACAATATATTTTTTTAAACAAACAATAGCTTTTCCAAACAGAAAAAAATCTAGTTGCCAAACATTCAGTATTGAAAAAAAAAAAAAACCAACATTTACAAAATGCAATGTCCCTTCAATGTGTAATCCTTTATTATAATAATAATACTAATAATAATGATAATAATAATAATAACAATAATAATAACAATAATAATAATTATTATAATTGTTATCATTATTATTATTATTATTATTATTATTATTATTATTATAATTATGTTTATTATCATTGTTATTATTATTATTATTATTATTATTATTATTATTATTATTATTATAATTGTTTATTATCATTGTTATCATTATTATTATTATTATTATTATGTTATCATTGTTATCATTATTATTATTATTATTATTATTATAATTATGTTTATTATCATTGTTATCATTATTATTATTATTATTAAGGTTTTTCACGTTTTATTCGGGTAAGGCTGGCCGATAATTAACCTATATAACCCTATCAAAATTATAATTAATTATATGATATAAAAATTAAGAAAAACATTGTCATTTAAAGATCCAATTTAACATGCTCTATTTATAATTGCACACTAGACTTTAACAATAATAGTATAAATGACACAGTTAAAGTAAACTTGTAATGACTGTTAAAAAGGGGAACTTTTTCAAGATGATTTGTATTTCTCAATAAACATGCATTAAGAGGTTTATTCATTTTTGTTTTATGTCATATCAGTTCATATAAATGACTCACATTAGGCTAGTGGGTTGTATTTTATTGCTTTATTTGTGTGGGGTCGCTGCATGTTATTTTCCCCTCATTTCATTTCATTTTAAAGAGCGCAACATTTCTCTGAGTTCTCCTCTGCTTGCTGCATGCCGTTTGTGTATTTCTATTGGAATGCAGGAGAAACTACGGGAGCCAAGAGGGAAGCGTAAAGTGTAGTGAAAACAGACTTTATTCAAACAAATCGATGTGAGCTTTACACTCAAGTAAATCGATAAAATCAATTTATCGCCCAGCCCTAGGATAGGGCAGTGGAGGTTACAGAAAGGAAAGCACTGGGAGCAAAGAGAAGGGAAGGGTCAGCAAAAAGACCTTGAGCCGGGAATCGAACTCTGTTTGCTGCGAGGACCACAGTGCTATATGTTGGCGCACTTAACCACTAGGATATTGGCACTGAGTTCAATGTGTAATCTTAGCATAAATAAAGGCTCGTATACACCGGGATACTTTTAGTTTGCGTTTATTGTCATTTTGTGTTTTTCAGGATTCAAACCCAAGTGATTTTATTTATTTATTTATTTATTAGTTTTTAATTTTATCTATTTATTTAATTTTAATTTTTTCCCATTGGCGTCAAGCAGAAGAGTATGGAAAATCAATTCTTGACGTTAGATGGCGCTACAAAATTAAAGCTTCTGACACCCGCTTGTAACGTAGAAGAAGACAGAAGGTTGACTCGCTTGATGTTTAAATTACTGGCGATTTGAACAAGCATGGATGGTTCAAGTAGCAGCTCCAGCTCTACCGATGAAGAAATGATTATTGTTCACCTGTGCAACAAGCAGCTCTAGTTCTTATCGCCTCTGCACATCTTCTTCCATGTGTGCTAGCATTGACAGTTTTGTGCATGAGCACCTCCAAGTGCTGTTTACTGTAACTTAACTTTAGAAGCTCTGTGCACGTGAACAAAAGTGCCAATCTGATTGGTGGAGAAGGTTTTGATGCGTGGCGTTTTGCCCGTTGGTGTGCACGAACACATTGGCACTCTTTATTTAGTCACGAGGTGTTAAACGTTGATGGTGTGCACGGGCCTTAAGACATAAAAAAAAGGATTTTTGTTAAGGTTAAAACTTCATACCTATCGGAAATGAGTAAGGGACCGGCAAACATTGAACGGCTTTTTCGTAATGGAGTTTTAAAATATACTTGGAACTTGTTATTTTTGTAAGCTTAGAAGTTGTTTAGAGGTGTTAATCCATTTAGATAAAGCGCTAAAAGGAAAAAGAAATGTGTTTGGGATTGTTTGTAGCAATAAATTATGCACGAAAGACCATTACCATGCATTTTAAATAGAAAGTCGATCTTGTATTGTTCACTGTAATTTATGTTGAGCTATTGTGCTTTTGTGGCATTGCAGCTTTTCCCATTTTGTTCCCCATGTGCTTTCTCTCCTCTATCATAGAAAGTACGAAATTAAAATAATAGAAATTTCATAAAGGTAAAGGAGTCAGCAATTTCAAACCATCCCTCCACGGCACCCAATTAGGCGCTCCTCAAGAGCACTACTAAAACTTTTTTGCATCAGCAAAATGAGGTGCAGTTGTGTGTCTGTGGTGCATGCTGAAATCAATTATCACTCCAAATCACACCTCTTTGACTGACAGAATCTGGATTCATTCAAACAGTTTAAACCGCACTGAAACTGTTATTGTCAGTGCTAATGATGGCAATGTTTATGAAGTCGTCGTCTCTTTATTTTCTTCCAATATCTGGGATGACTCTATGTAACCCTAGTGTCAAAAAGGCTTACATCAGTAGCTCCTACAGGCCGTGTGATTGGTCCGAGTCTTGAAGAGGGGGACAGAGTGGCCAGAAACCGCTTCAAGCTTGATAATGGGTGACAAATGCTGAGTCCCACTCTTTAGTTGTGTCCTGTTTCACAGGGTCCCTACACAGCAACTGAGCCAAATATATCTGTATGAGTTCACTTCAGGTGACAACTCCTTTTCTGAAATGGAACTGCAATGTCATCAAACATGCACAAGCACATTCGCGCACACACACACACACACTTGTAAAGCTACCTTTATGGGGACTTTCCGTTGACTTGATGCTTCTACTGTGTACATACTGTATAATCTATACCTCTACACCTAAACCCAACCACCACAGGAAACAATTTCATTCATTTATTCATTCATTCATTTTCTTTTCGGCTTGGTCCCTTTTTTTACCTGGGGTCTTCACAGCGGAATTACCCGCCAACTTATCCAGCACATATTGTACGCAGCGGATGCCCTTCCAGCTGCAACCCATCTCTGGGAAACATCCGTACACACTAATTCACACTCATACACTACAGACAATTTAGCTCACCCAATTCACCTGTACCACATGTCTTTGGACTTTAGGGTAACCAAAGCACCCGAAGGAAACCAACGTGAACACAGGGAGAACATGCAAACTCCACATAGAAATGTCAACTGACCCAGCCGGGGCTTGAACCCCTAACCCTAACCCAGCAACCTTCTTGCCTTAAGGCGATCATGCTACCCACTGCGCCACCATGACATCCGTTAATTTGAATCAGACATGACTCATTCGTTCGTCAATATTTTATGTTATGTATTTATTTATTTATTTATTTTTAACTAAGTAATTTCCAAAATACAAGAATCTGTGTACACGCCATCCACTGATACAGATACAATAGTAATGCTGATCTGGCTGTTTAAACTGCATTTGTAGATTTGAAATAAAATATACATAAACATAAAATATTGCTGTTGAATTTTGCTGTCTTATTCAGTTTTGCATTATGTTATTGTTTTAAACATAAGTTTAACAGTTTTGAAACTAAATGTAAGCTTGTGCTAAATGTCCTGCAGGTACAAAGATTTTTGGCAGTTGTTGTGCCTGAGTGAGAAAACAATTCATGAAATATGAGAGATGTAGGCATTTGATGTATTTTGTGCTTCTGTTGTGCTCACTGTGTGAAGAGTTTTGCAAAAGGGACCTATGTATTACGAAATGTGTCCTGGCATCTGTAAAAAACTAATACCTATGTCTTTATACAGAGTTGTGTACTGATGTCACACACACACACACACACACACAAAATTATATAGAAAACCAATTTAAAATTGTAAATCAAATATTAAAAAATGTTACAGTATCAAGAGAGCGAATACTCTTTCGTATGTCATACTATAACCAGCAGATACTGTATATACGTTTATTTTCTTGCTAGGTGTCAATTGTTCATTCATTTTCTTTTCAGCTTAGTCAGTTTATTAATCTGGGGTCGCCACAGAGGAATGAACCTCCAACTTATCCAGCAAATGTTTTACACAGCGGTTGCCCCTCCAGCTGCAACCCATCTCTGGGAAGCATCCATACACGCTCATTCGAACTCAAAGTGCCAGCAGCCATTCAACACAGTTCAGTTTCACCCAAAAATAAAACAAAAAGCATCCTTATTTACTCACAATGAAGTGGTTCAAACTAGTTATGACTTTCTTCTGTTGAACACAAAACAAGATTTTCTAAGGAATGTTGGGGGAAAAACAGCCATCCATAGTAGAAATAAAAATAGTATGTAGTCAATAGCTGTTTTTATTCCCTCAGCATTCTTCAAAATATATTCCTTTGTGTTCAACAGAAAAAGGAAACACACACGAACATGCAAACTCCACACAGAAATGTCAACTGACCCAGCCGAGGCTTGAACCAGTGACCTTCTTGCTGTGAGGTGACAGCTCTACCTACTGCGCCACCGCGTTGCCTATTGGTAGGTGTATTGAATATAATACAACTGGAATATGAAATGAATGTACCTTTCTCTTTTTGAACATCAAAGAACCTGGTGAAAGTGCTGAGCTTGCGGCAGCTAATTCAGTTCCACTATAATCAGGTTGTGCATGGCCTCTACCTCTTAAAACTCTCAGCTCAACTGAGCTTTTGCTGATCTCTTTTTGATTGGCTGCTGCCATGAGTTGTCTGTCCTCACCTAGACTTCTAAGTTCTTTAAATGTCCTGTCAATCAGCTGCGGTTAGTGGGGTGAATCCTCCTTCCCACTGCTAAAACCCGGGACTGAGTAATGGACCTAAGAGAGTAACTGAACTGCAACAGCTGCCCCAACTGTAGTGGTTTATTTAGCATGGCCTTGGGTTATATGTAACCCTGCAAAAAAAAATCTGATAAAAGCCACTCTTCTCTATTTATATTTCAACATGTTCATTAATGATTTAATTCATGAGTGTGGCTCATGTTGGAATTTTACCACGTACCTAATCCTAGATAATGGCATGCGTGTAACTCAATCAGAGCGGATCCAGCAGCAGAGAGGCTCGCTGCTTACACTCATTCTTTATTCGCATCTACTGTATGGTTCTATCAAGAACGTTGAACATAAGTGGAAGTGTTCCATAGAGTGCATTAGGTTTGAAAGCATTGGGACACTGACTGGATTAAGCTATTTATGGTGCTTTATGGAAGTAGGTGGAGGTAAAGGCCATATACTGCATTGGTTTAATAAGTTTAATTGTTCTCTGATATCTACATTGTAGGTTTATGGCTTCGGAAAGTCCAGACATGGTTTAATAAGCTCACTTATTACTCCATTAAATACCCCTAGAATCAAAAGGTCAGTGATTGACCATATGGTTTGTGTTATGAGTATTGATGCACATACACACACACATGGACAAATATAAAACCCAATAAGAGTAACGTTAACCTATTTTGCTCACCAGATCTGTTGTGCATAAAGCAAAATTAGAATTAAACTTGACTAAAGAGAATCCTAGAAATGGATCACATTGTAGTTTGAAGCTGTATTGTCAAATAAAACTGCTAGGACTTCGTATCAAACTTTGACTTATGACAGTTGAGCCGAGAGATTTGAGACGATTCATGAGTGTGCATGTGTTTGTTGAAGTATACGCATCAAATTTCAAAATAAACAATCAACAAAAGATGTAACTAAACATACCTTATACCTATTCGGAGTGGAGATAAATAAATGTGTAATCTGTAAATGTTGCATAGTCTATTTTAAAGTGATTTTTGAACATGCCTCTTGTTGTCGTTGTCTAGCAATGCATAGTAAACAATTTGGGCCTCGCGTTTCGAAAATAAAAGTCCCACATACATTGAAAGATGGGTGTGAGGTGTGCATAATGATTTCAGAGCTTTTTTATGATCCTAAAGCTGCATGTGAGTTTATGTGCATTTGATGACGTCTGCTGCTCGTCAGGTTCGGATGAATGACCTAAAGTAGACATACATGCAAATGCAGAGCGCATGGCCTGTGAGTCTCGTCACATTTTGTTTTGCTTTATGATTGGCCTATTGTCCACCGGGGTTTTACATGAGAATGAGGGAACGGTGGTGTCTGAGGCTCACTTATTATGCCTTGGTATTCCCAGATTTTCCTTTTAGGCCACCTTTTAAGAATCTATTTAGGGACGCTTTGGTTGCTGCGACTTTCTGATTGGTGAATTTTTCTGTACAGCATGCATGAAGTTTACTTGGATTTCATCAATTCCACCTATCAAACTGTTGTTTTAATTCATGCATTCATCAGATCGGTAAACACATTTTTTTATAGTGGATGAATGCTCTACATTTGAAAACTTTTTTTTTTCCTTTATGGAGCCCAGAATGTTTCTTCTTTGCCATCACTGTGAAACCTGGTGTTCGTTTTAAATGAAAGGATAGTTCAGCCCAAACTACAGCAAAAACTATGCTGGAAAAAATCTTAATTAGATTTACATTTTTTTAAGATTTAGTGGTTGCAAAGAGTTTATACAAGCTGAATTTAAACAAACAAATTAAGTTGAACATTACTAAATTGAACTTGTTTGTTTAAATTCAGCCCACATAAATTGTTTACAACTACTTATCTTTATAAAATTAGCCTTGCCTAATTTCTAGTTTACAATATTAAATTAATTGGTTGAATATTAAAAGGTAAATGTTGTCAATTTAAAGGGCACCTATTTAGATTTAGATTTTGTGTCTCCAGAATGTGTCTGTAAAGTTTCAGCTCAAGAATTCAGCTTTCGGCTTTTAGAATGTTGGGATTTTCTGCTTTTAAACACAATGTAGCTGTTTTCGTGGCTTGTGCCTTTAATGCTGGTTCTTCCCGTCCATCGCTCCAACATGCCTGTCAGATTGTGCCTCAATCTTCGCCTCGGCTGCCTTAAATAAATAGCACAGTGACAGACATGTAAGAAGCAGACCTCATGTAACATTTTTGAGAAATACTACAGTAAGAACTTTTCCAATGATTATTTGATGTATTTGTTGTGGAGTTAATTCAAGCCTTTCTGCAACCATGAGTCACACACAATGTCAAAACCGCACTCCTACGTCAAGTTGTGGCTGGCCTAAAAATGGGCGGGTTTTGAATCCTATTTAAACATCAGGAAATTTAAAAAAAGAGACTTGTTGTCTTTTCTATCACTCCAATATGACACACTGATCTGTCCAAACAGCTTCCAACAGATGATTTTTATAATGTGTACCCTTTAAGGTACCTTTTGTTTTCTACATGAAAACATATGCATTATCTAAAATAAGATATTACAAAGCAGCATAATGATGTCAGAACTCTGGGGTGTCTTAAAATGCTGCCTACGTAGATTTTGGAAGAGCTGTTGGGTCTTTTTATAGGTCTGCACAGGTGGTATATGCGTATGTGTCCCAAATAGTGTAAAAAAAAAATGAAGGAAAACAGATCCGAAAGTAAGGTTAATACATACAACATTTATAATATTCAGACCTTGGATTAAAACAGATCTAGACTTTAATCAGAGAGCGAGGAGTCATTTGTTAAATGTGATTTTGAGGAAGGAAGCAGCTTGCGGATCAGATGAGCCGAGGGACGGTTTGGCTCAGTGACAGATGGGAAACATTAGGGCTCCTCTAATCCTTTCAACATTGACACCAGAGTGTGAGAGAGGTAACTCACACCCACAGCGCCTGAAAGCAACGCACAAAGCAGAAGACTTTATCAGAATATCTCTTAAAGCTACTGAAGGAGCAGAGCTGCTGCATGGGTCAGTGCCTTGCTCTGTTTGAATAGAGAGCACTGAGGGCAGCTTTACACACACTGGAGGGAGAGTTCATGCATTTCTATCAAGAGGTCAAGATTTGGTGGTTTGCGTGACCCAGATAGCCCCTGCTGCTTTATTTTGTAACTGCATTGTAAGGTGGACAAAAAAAACGAACTAATTTCTCCTTTGATTGCCGCTCAAAAAATATTGATGCAATTACATTTTATTTTATTATATTATTATGATATTTAGTCTCTGATTCTCTTGGGAAAGATTAAAAGATCAGGATTGCAACTGGGCACATTCCTGTACTGCCATTAGCCAGACTTCTCTGTCAGTTCATCCATCCATTCATCCCTTTCTTTCAGTCCATCTGTCAATCCATCCATCCATATTTATTTCTGTCATTCCATCTATCCATCCAACTTTGTCATTCATCCACCCATTCATCCCTAACTTTCTGTCCATCTGTCAATTCATCCATCTATTTTTCTGTCAGTCCTTCCCCCCATCCATCTTCCTGTCAGTCCATTTATCCATCCAGATTTGTCATTCATCCATCCATTCATCCCTCCATCAATCTATCTGTCAGTCCATCCATCTTTTATTCTCAGTCCATCCCTCCATCTTTCTGTCAGACCATCTATCTATCCAACTTTGTCATTCACCTATCCAATCATTCCCCCATCAATCCATCTTTGTCAGTCAATCCATCTTTTTTCTGTCAGTCTATTCGTCAATCTATCCATTTGTCAGTCCATCCATCTTTCTGTCAGTCCATCGGATCCATACCCAAGTCCATCCATCTTTCTGTTGGTTGATCCCTTCATTCATTCATCTTTCTGTTGGTCTTTGTCAGTACATCACTCAATCCATCTTTCCGTCCATCCATCCTTCCATCTATCCATTTCTGTCAGTCCATCCCTCCATCTATCTTTCTGTCCATCCATCCTCCAATCCATCCAGCTATCCATATCTGTCAGTCCCCTCTATTCATCTTCCTGTCCATCCATCTATCCATCCATCCATCCATCCATCTTTCTGTCAGTCCTTCCATCTTTCTTTCGGTCAATGCCTTCATTCATTCATCTTTTTGTCGGTCCATCCCTTCATTCATTTTTCTGTCAGTCTATCCCTCCACCCATTTATCTTTCTGTCAGTCCATCCATCCATTTAACTTTGTCATCCCTACATCCATCTTTTTGTCAGTTCATTCCTTCATCTGTTATCCATCCATCCATCCATCCATCCATCCATCCATTCGTTTGTTGATCCATCCACGCGTCCCTCTGTCCCACCATACATCCATTTATCCATCCCTCTCTGTTCATCTATCCACCTGTCCATCTGTCCGTTCATTTTCTTTTTTTTTTCCATCTGTCGTTCTATTTTTCCTATATTTATCCTATCATGCAGGCTATCCATCCATCATCTATCAATGTTTTTCAATGTATTCATCAACTTTATCCTCTGTATTGTTCTACCTATCTATCAGTCTTTTTGCTAATGTATTTATCAATATATGCCATTCTGTGTATCCATCTATATGTATTGTTCTGCTTCTATTTATCAGCCTGTCTGTCCATATATCAGTCCATCGACCTATAAAACTTTCATACTTTTATTACATGGCTTTTCTTGCGTTAAAAAAATCTAGCTAACAATTACAGCAAAATTTCTTTGCATGTTTTTCAGTTGAATTTAATGACGTTTTCTAATTTTAAATATAAATTGCTGTACTGCTTCTTTTTTCCCCCAATTCAAACGCAATCCAAGTTGAAGAATTAAGCAACTGTCATTGTTATAAAGGGGAATGCAGACCAATAGCTCTTCTATTGTAGCTCTTTTTGATTATGGTCTACAGAAGAAGTTCTTATTGTGAGCTGTCTCTTATTGTCAAGTGATAGTGAATGTGATTTAAAAAGAGTTACTTCCCAGCAAACGCACAATGTCATAAGATGTTAGTATTAGGTTAGATTTTAGGTTACCAGCATCTAATGACAATGTTATTTTGACTTCCAATAATGACGTGAAATAACATTGATATTTTGTTTATTTTTAGGTTGTTTTGGAAAGTGACCAAAATCCAACGTTGAGCCAACATCTTAAGCCAATGTCATATTGACGTCAAACACTGACATTTATTTGTCTGGTATGGCAACCAAAATCCAATATCTGATAGATGTCATATTAGTAATGTCCACACAACGTCAGTTCTGACATAAGTATTTTACTTTGACAGTTTACTGGCTAATTTGTACGAATTCGTATAAGTCTAGTCGTAGGAAAATGGACGATTTTAAAAAGGAGGTGTGGCACCCAACCCCACCCCTAACCCCAACTGTCATTGGTTGATGAGCAAATCATACTAAATTGTACAAATTAGATTGTAGGAATTCATATGAATTAGCCACAAAATCAAAAAGTTACGAATTGCGGTGAGATTGTGTTGGTTCTGACGTCAAACCGATTTTCAACATTATGCAACATCACTTGACGTACAACGTCAATCTGATGTTATGTTGTTGTTCTGTTCCTGCTGGGTTGTTCATTTTGAAGGAAACCAAATTACGACACGACAATTTCATTTTGCAATCCCTGCTGTTGAAAGGAAGAGTTCCTACAGATTCAGTTTCTCTCCTTCATGCTTTTTAGGATGCCATTGTCACAAATTACATTTATCATAAGACATCATCAAAATCTCCTTGAGGCAGAATTTTACTACTGTAAGATATTTTATGAATGCTAGAACAGAACGAAAGGCTCGAATCCTTTTACTTATCATCTGCCATGCTTATTTTTTTTCTTTTACGTAGAGTCCAATGTTCACTCATTCTTGGAACATGAAGCTTAAAGATTATCTGTCCAGTGAGGACGCAAGTCATTTAGATTAAGAGTAATCTGATTGCATAGTAGGTACAAATTATAGCATAAAGGGCCACACAAGTAGGGTAACAGCCGGCCTTTGTAAGCCCCATCTCTCAGATGATTGGTCAGCGATGGATTACTAACTCGGAGATAATTATGTGGGCAAATCCCAAATCCCGAATACACAGCAGCTGTACGGGCAAACATGGCCTTTTTTTGTGTGCTGTTATGATATTGAAAATACTCCCAGCCCCCTTTTACCCTTGCCTGGTAAGTTGTGGTATGATTGTAAATCGCTTATGACTGCTAATCCAGTTGCTTTTTCAGTACACAAATACGAACGATATTGCACTGTGCATCATCCTTTAATTGAGTGACCAGAAACTGACCCTTTTTAATACAATATAATAGGAAAACAGAGTTGACGGGATTTGGCTGTGTTTTATCTGTTAACCAAAGGAGCATTTATTCAGTCAGTCAGTCTATTAAATAACGATATAGTTAAACTAAGGCTGAAATTTAGCCTCAATATTTATCCAGTAAAAAATAAATCTTCATTCACAGCGGAATGAACCGCCAACTATTCTGGCATATGTTTTACGCTGCGGATACCCTTCCAGTTGCAACCCAGTACTAGGAAACACCCATACACACTAATTGATTCATTTGTTTATTTTCCTTCGGCTTAGTCTCTATTCAGAGCTCGCCACAGTGGAATGAACCACCAACTAGTTCGGCGTTCGTTTTACGCAGGAGATGCCCTTCTAGCTGCAACCTAGTATGGGGAAACACCCATACACACTAATTTACACACACAATCATTCACTACGGCCACTTTAGTTTATTCAATTCATCTATAGCGCGTGTCTTTTGGACTGCAGACTGAACTTTTATAACGATTACAATTATGTTTCCCATTTCTCTATCTGTTTATATAGAGATTGGCTACGTCTGAAATTGCCTACTACTCAGTAGGTACTACATTTGAATTTAAACATACTACTTGGCCATTAGAAAAGTATGTTCTATACAGTATAATTGTGAGTAATATGAATGTAACACTGATGTATTACATCCGCCATTTTATCATGTGACCTACATGCGTCAGATTCCAGCGTCCATTCAGTACACACTTCAGCATCTTACCAGAAGTAGTTGGTCTTCCGGGTACTTCTCGCATACTGTTTTTTCGAATTCTATGAATTCGGGCATGCTACTCTGTTCACATACTGTTTTTAGTGTACTAAATAGTATGGACATATGCGATATCGGAGGCAGCCATAGTCTATTGGTGCATTCAATCTTGTTGGATTTTTAGTATTAATGAGTTGAAAGCACATAAACGCTACCAAAAGTTCATTGAGACAAGTTGGAAAATTTGAAATGTTTTGAGTTGTCAATGGGAAACATAATAAAATAAAATCTCAAATATAAGAAGATATATAATGGTTTATATAATTTCTATGTGAACTGGACCACAAAACTAGTCATAAGTGTATATTTTCTGGAAATTGAAAGCTTTTTGTGATGTTCCATTGATGTATGATTTCTTAGGATAGGACATTATTTGGCTAAGATGAAACTTTTCATCAGTTTCCAGTTTTAAAACAATTGAAATACAGAGAAAATAACTTTTTAAAGTTCATTCATTTTTCTTCGGCTTAGTCTCTATTTCAGAGGTTGCCACTGCGGAATGAACCACCAACAACCAGCATTTGTTTTATGTAGTGGATGTCCTTCCATGCACAGTTTAGTATTTAGAAAAAAGCCAGACTCATACACACACACTCACAAACTACGGACAATTTAGTTTATTTAATTCACCTATTGTACACTGCATGTCTTTGGACTGTAGGGGAAACTGGAGCACCTGGAACACAAGGAAAGCATGAAAACTCCACACAGAAATGTCAACTGGGCAGCTGGAACTTGAATCAGTGACCTTCTTCCTGTGAGGTGCCAGTGCTAACCACTGAGCCACCGTGCTGCCCACTTTTAAATTTTTCTAAATGAAATACTCAGCAATGCATATTACTAATCACAAATTGAGTTTTGAAATATATATAAAGTAGGAAATTTACAAAATATCTTTATGAAACATAATTCTTTCTTGATGTTCAAATGACTTTATCCTTAAAGAAAAATCGATAACATTGACTCATGCAGTGTATTTTTGGAAGTAGCCAAGAAAATACCTGTGCAACATAAGACCGGATGACTGAAATGTGCCTGACTTTGTTAGGAATGTCCCTTGGAGGACTTGAACTCAGCAGATAGTGCCTCTGAGCTATTTACATTGCAGCGACTTAATTCTATTGATAAAATGTCCACCTTGTCCTGTCCTGGACCCTTTTTAATAATTCATCTGTCATCTTGGTTTACGAAACGTACAGTATAGTCAGTCCAGGCTCATTAGGACGTCCCAAAGCAAGGTGAGTCAAACCTTGTCATTCCACCCGAAAACCTTCACTGAATCGGAAAGATTGTCTGCTTGTCCTGATCATCCCCCCCCCCCACACACACACACACGCACACACACACACGCACACACCCTGCCTGTACCATCTGAGCATCGTTCTGTTGCTGGAGTCATTTAGTGATTTGTCTGACCAAGCGAATTTCCACCACCCACCGATGTGAAGAATCTGTCAGACGTGCTGTTGTATTAGTGTGTTATGTAACTCTGCGTATGAGCATTTATCTGTCTGTATCACAAGGGATGTCAGTTTCCACAAATTCCCATGATAGATCATTTTGGTGTAAATTAAAGATCAATTAATAATTAATGGTCAAACTTAATAATGCAAGATGTGTGTACTTCAGTGGCACATTGTCACCGACATGACAGAATGTGCAAATGATGCTTAAAACACAAACATAGTCGTACAAACAGAATTCTTTTTACTAATAGGATTGTCAAAAGAATCCAATACAGACTCATTGGAAATACATTTCATTGACTGCTGTTCGTTTAACGCTATGGGGCAGTATGACAGCAAAACCTTTTTTTTTTCTATCCTTTTCACCCAAAGGATATTTACTGGGACTTGTCATATGAGACATACCCAGGGTTAGGGCTGCTCGACTAGGGGTAAAATCATAATCATGATTATAATCACGTAATTGTAATCACGATTATTTAAAACAATTTCAGTTGAAATAAAAATTATTAGCTGTCCTGTAAATTTATTTTAAATAAATATTTCCCAAATTATGTTTAACAGAGCAACGAATTTTTTCACAGTATTTCCTATAATATTTTTTTTCTTCTGTAGAAAGTCTTATTTGTTTTATTTTGGCTATAGAATGAAAGCATGGTTAAATATTTTAAGAGCAATGTTATTCGCCCCCCTTAAGCTATATATCTTTCTCATTGTCTGCAGAAGAAACTACTGTTATACATTGACTTGCCTAAATGCCATAACTTGCTTAATTAAGCTGAATGCTTGTATCTTGAAAGATATCTAGTAAAATAGTATTTACTGTCATCATAGCAAAGATAAAATAAATCATTATTAGAAATTATTATTTTAATTTTATGTTATTAGAAATGATTTATTAGATCTATTTTGTTTAAAAATGGGTTGACAAATCTACTTTCCATTAAAAAGAAATTGGGGGGAAAAAGTGCTGCTAATAATTCAGGTGGGCAAATAATTCTGACTTTAACAGTATACATACAGTTATTTTCCTCCCTGTAAATAAGGAAAGCGAAATAAACACAATAGAATAAAAATATGAAACAAGCTGTGCTTTGTGCATCTTTACGGTAAAATGATACGGTTTAATTATAGCTACAAAAGTCCTTAAGTCGAGCAGTGAGTGATTTTGTCCTTTTGTTGCTTGATCAATAATAAAATCAGTCGGCAGCAGGAACATTGCGCGCTGTCACTTTAAGAGTTGTACGGTTCTAGTTTGTTTCACTTTCACATGTCTTTTGATTCTCAACTCGTTTATTACATAAACGAGGGTTATTAGGAATAATCACTAAGCACCACATTTTGACACAAATTTGCATGTATTTGACCATTAAAGCGCTCACATTAAGATGACTTTAGTTGTGTGTGTGCTCTGCTCGTCTCTGAGGCAGAGCGTATACACACAATCTCATGCGATCTCTTTCGGGCTTCTAAAAACATGAATGATTCGAATGTACATCAATGAAGGATGCGCATCCCTGCAAAAGTTACATTACAGTACATGCTTTGTCATTTTCATGTGAAACTAAGCTTTGCAAAGCAACAAATGTGTACAACTGGATAGGGGGGGGGGGGGGTATATGATGTAATAATAATTTTATCTTGATTAATGTTTTTTCATAATCATTGAAAACCAAAATCAAAAATGAATATTTGAGTAATTGCACAGCCCTACACAGAGTAACACATTTCTCTTGTTTGTTTTTGGAAAAATGTAGGCTGAGGCATGTACTTCCAATGAGCGTGGGTTGCAAGAATCAGTGATTGATGATTTAAAGGGGACCTATTATGCAAAAACAAGCAGCAGGCTCTCTGCAACTCTCACATGGTCACCTACTGAAGCTAAGCAGGGCTGCGCCTGGTCAGTACCTGGATGGGAGACCACATGGGAAAGCAAGGTTGCTGCCAGAAGTGGTGTTAGTGAGGCCATCAGGGGGCGCTCAATCTGTGGTCTGTTAAGGTCCTAACGCCCCAGTATTGTGAAGGGGACTGTACTGCTCAAGGGGTGCCGTCTTTCGGATGAGATGTTAAACCTAGGTCCCGACTCTGTGGTCATGAAAAATCCTGCACCTTACTGTAGTTGTTAAACGTAGTATTTAATTAATCTTGTCTCTAGCTAAGATTAACTCTAGCTAAGCTTGACTCTTAGGTCTTTTGAATCAGTGTCACAGCGTCAGTACACTTCTATTTTTCGCTTTCACACTTATACTTAGTCATTTTAGCGAAAACCTGAGATACTGTTGGTTGGTTTTTGTTGGTTGTGCACCTTTTTTACCAACCAAGTTTGTCGATGCCATTACAACGACACAGATCACTCTTTCTATTCATGCCAGAGTCCTTCGAATAAAGATATTAACAGGTGGTAATTTGTGTGTAACTTTATTTATGATTTGGTTATGGGTAAAACAAAGACGGGTCAGGTAGTTGAAACGGTAGGCTACAAATAATTAATTTGTCATGAATTAATTAATTATTCATTAATGATTAATTCACCTCCGCCTATGACGACGATATCATGGTCCATCACAATGTTTCACATTAGTCATCGTAGGATGCCAAATTGGTCGACATTGCCCAACCCTAAAACATTCTGACCAGTTTGTGATTTTTATTTTTCATTTACCTTTTGTTCATTTGGGATTAGACCATTACTTACACCAGTTTGTTAATTTGTGTCAGCGATTCATTAAAATGACTGAAGACTGAAAATAAATTACATTCAAAATCAAATCATCAGGTTTTAGTCATGTGCAATATATACTTATTTCCATGCTGGTGCAGTTTGGTTTGACTTCCAGTCTGGAGTATTCCAGTCTGCTATTAGTAGTTTGTTTAAACTAAAAACAAAAATCTCTTTCAATCTACATTTTAAGTATTTCTCTGAAATGAAATATAGGTACTTCCCTGAAAAAAACAACAACAATACATAACATTTGTATTGTTAACTCATGTATGCTTTATTTTTAATGGCACTAAACACACAATTCTATGTATCATTGACATACTTTAAAGTATAAGCATGCTAGGTTTGTAGTTGTTTTACTCCCACCTAGGGTTGTAAAAATATACCGGTATGATGGTCTACCACGATTTGAAGGTGCACGATTATCATACCATGAACAATTGCATATAAACGGTTTTAACCCTTAAAGACCGAGACAGCTGCCCGCGGCTAAAAATAAGTATTGCTCTTAAATGTTTAATAACTTTTGATCCGCTGATCCGATTCATACAATTCAAAGATCGGCATAAAGAAGAGAATCTCAGCTTTCCAGTGCTGTATCACGTAACATTCCAGAGGCTCCGGAATCAGTGCGGTTACGTCATCAAAATTTGACAACGCTGATTTGACAAAGAAACGCTCGTCACTGTGTCTCCGGACAAACCAGACATGATACATTGATGCATTGTCCCTCCTCCATGCCCAGATTGGTTCAAACTCGCTATATCACAACCAATAAGCATAGGTTTCGCTTTTGTTTGTGGACCAACAACGAGCTTTTTGAACAACACGGAAAGAGAGATAGGCATACATTTATGCGCGGCTAAATAAAACGCAAAACAAAAAGTTTTGCATGAAATAATTCTCATACTAAGTACTTTTGCATGCACAGCAGCACAGAAACATGACAAAACAGTGACACAGCAAAGACGAACTGCTGCTCTTGCTGTTTTCAAAAGACGCAAATGAAGGTGCAGCTGTTTGTCTGCATTGCAGACAACCATATCCACAGACAACTATATCCATGCTAAGGATGTTCCATATTGAATCTAGTTTCGTTATGTAACTATTTATAGTATAGTAAATATTTATATCTATTTTTTTTACTGAGGATTTGCACCATGTTTATTTGGACTTTATTTGGACTTTGACACATTATTTATTATTTTCTTATTTTTTTATTTGTTCATTGTGTTGTTGTTTATAGTAACTAAAAATATATTATTTGGAAAAAGTCAAATTTGCTTCACTGTTCTATTATTTTGTAACATTTGTAACATACCGTATACCACGAAACCGTCAAACCGTGGTATTGTTTTAGATGATTATCATACCGTAAAAAATTCATACCGTTACAACCCTACTCCCACCTCAATGGGTGGCTCTTAAACATTCTTCAGTGTCGTGTAAAATAAATCTTTTTCCATGCCACTTCCAGGTTTTGCCACCCCTGTTGTACGACTGTTGATCTACATGTGTGTTTTTACCCCTCATCTTTCCTGCCCCATTAACAGAAAGCCCCACTTAATGCGGTGACACTTTGTCAGAGCTGATTCTTCAAATGGGGGTGGTTTTTCTTGAAGCTGAAGGGCAAAAGGAGACATATTCCTCTCATTTGCCTTAGTGAGAGAACAGACAGCCTGGTTCTGTCAGCCGATGAACTGTCAGGTAGAGTCCTTTCTCGTTTTTCTTGCTCATGTGGCTCTAATTCATCAGTAACAGCGTCACGTTCTTCTCCTGTCGAAGCTGGCTGTGAGTTTCTGGGCTAAATACAATGACCTTGACCTGTGTCAGGCACTTTAGCAGAGCAGCCACGCTACTATTCTCTGATGTGTGGCCAAATAAACACGAGTAAGCTATTAGCATATCTGTTATTTACTTTTCATTTCAGCGCTGGCAAGGCCACAAACGTTGCACATTTTATGCTGCTGCTTCTCCAGTTATTCATTTAGCCTGTGATAAACTTATGGAGTCTTTTACATTTTAATTTAAGCACAATTTAATTTATTTTTTTCTAGAGTGCCTTTTATCGTGGAGATTGTATCAAAGCGGGTGACACTGTGGTGCATTAGGTAGTGCTGTCACCTCACAGCAAGAAGATTGCTGGTTCGAGCCTCGGCTGGGTCAGTTGGTGTTTCTGTGTGGAGTTTGCATGTTCTCCCCGAGTTTGCGTGGGCTTCCTCCGGGTGCTCTGGTTTCCCCCACAGTCCAGGGACAGTTCTAACCATGTAGCCACCGTGCCGCCCTGATAATGAAAAATTTTGATTTTAAAAAGATCATTAATAAGATTTGATAACTGTATTATTTACTTCTGAAGTAATATATCTTGGTTTTGGCGTCTTTAAACAGTTTTGCCACAAAATAAAATTACAGAGTATAAAAATGTTATATTATGCACATGAGGAGTGATGGGAAACTTCAACTACTATTTATACATTGTAAAATCTGCTTGTTAAGTAGTGACGAATGGAATACTGTTTCCAGGTCCAAACTGTTACTCGTTTGAATTGAGAAAATATTTGTTTTTTACCATTTTTAGTCATATCACACATTAAAGTTAATTTCATGGAAAATCATGGTGTACACAACAGTCTCCGGCCTTTCTGGCCATCGGATATTAGACAAAGATGTATACAGAGGTGGACATGGGGAACACCGGGACATCTCCCGGCAGCCTGATGGTCAATCTGGTCTGCCACCATGACTCTGGCCTGCTGCACTCCCCTCAATATTTACCGATGGCCTAAACCAGGGGTCTCAAACTCAATTTACCTGGGGGCAGCAGGAGGCAAAGTCTGGGTGAGGCTGGGCCGCATAAGGGATTTTACAAAAAAAAAGTCCTCAAATGTCATTATTAACAGTTTTAATTATTTCTTCTAAACATGAAGTGTCCTGAACATTAATAGAACATTGAGTGAAGATTATGAACAGTTCTTCTGAACATGGCATCTTTTGCCTACTCCTTGCTGCCAGAGACTTGACAGCGCTTCTTCTCACAAATGTGAACCACATTTGGCTTTAGAGTTGATGCAGATTGCAGATCTGCAGAGTGGATGCGCGCGTACTGATCAGCTGTGTTGTCGCGCGCGTACTGATCAGCTGTGTTGTCGCGCGCGTACTGATCAGCTGTGTTGTCGCGCGCGTACTCAAGAGCGATGTTGTCGCGCGCCTACTGAAGGGCGGGACCGAAGGTGTTCCGCGTCGCGGGGGCACTTTTGATCATTTTGGAAGCGCACTTTCTATCCAAGACTAAAAAGGGCATGTGCACTGCACAGGTTGAGCCCTATGTGTGCACGTGCACACATATGGCAAAAAAGGCGTATATATGTATAAATAAAACACCCCCACCCCACTCCAGTCATATCAGTCTGTACCAGTCTGTATCTACCTATAATATATATAAGATGCAGGCTGTAGGTAGGTGGTAGGCTGCAGATAGGTAGCTAAGTGGCAGGCAGGGGCGGATACAGCTTACCTTGGATCTGGCCGGCGCGAGTTCCCTCCTAACACTTCCCGCCCGTCACAGCGTCTAACAAAGGGGCGGGGTGCATGGTGATGTCACCGGCATGCCCCGTCCCTTTGTTTACACGGCCAGTGACCGCTGTGTACGGATAGAATCAGCGGAGCGGGGATTCTGTCAGTGTACAGCGGTCGGCGCGGGCCACAAAATATTGCACTGAGGGCTGCAAATGGCCCGCGGGCCGCAAGTTTGAGACCCCTGGCCTAAACACTCAACCCCCACCCCCCCTTTACTTAATGATGGCTGCAACAACCAACCACCTCTCTGCCCAACTACCCCTTCCCGCCCACCACACTCTTCACTTACCAATTACATCACCCCCCCTCCCTGCTCTTCACTTACCGATTGCACACCCACCCCCCTGACCTCTTTCGCAAACCGAACACTTATGCAGCCTGAGCTACAATAACTTTGTCCTGGGTGAAAAGCTGTCTCAGTCCGTCCCTGGATGTATATATTGCGGTTTGTGATTTTTGAAAGTATTACATCGCTTTGAAAACGTTTATTATTACCATTTGTTGAGTCTCCCAACACAGTTTGATAAAGCGCTTGGACCCGGAAGCAGCTTAGCGTGATGTCACACTTAACAAGCAATTTTTATTTTTTGTATTTGGTATTGTATTTATTTGAATTGCATTATGGGACTTGGGATGACTTTCCCAGTGATGGGTTGCAGCTAGAAGGGCATCCACTGCATGAACATATGCTGGATTAGTTGGCGGTTCATGTGGCGACCTCAGATTAATAAAGGGACTAAGCTGAAAAGAAAATGAATGAATGAATGACTTGGGATGACCTTTCTTCCTAAAGCTTTTTATGTTGAAGATATTGAAAAGTGACTTTTTTGACATTTTTAATAGTTTTAAGTGATTTATTGTCTGGGTTGGTGTTGTACAGTATTTTACAGTACAAAACCCGGTAATAAACCGCCAGTACTTTTTCTGTTCCTTTACAGACTTCTCTATATATTGTTTCATGCACAATATCTTGTCTTAAACTACTAAAATGTCAATAAAATCACTTTGTTAATTTGCAGTGTTGAATATTCACCAACAAAAGTCGACAACAGAGATACTCCCAGCAAATGCACCCTGTCAGATATTTTTTTAGAGTGTAGCAATCTTTTATTTACAAAAAGACATATTCATGATAATTAATGTAGCCTTTTATGCAAGAATAAATATGCTTGTAAGTAGAACTGTGCAAATAAACACTGTAAAAATCAATCTGACGTCATGTTGACGTCATGTGCCTGCTGGGGTTGATCAGACACAAATGCAAAAAAAAAAAAAGGGAATGGGCCACTAAAATGCAGGTTAATTCTGACATTTATATACCAAAAGCACAAAACACAACATTTTATTTTGATATTTTTAGTTTTATATCGATATCACTAGTGTTTTGTTTTTAGTCTAATAAGCACTGCTGTTTCCTTCAGCAAATTCGTATCTAACCTCTGTAACACAACGCATTTTTCAACTACAGGTATCTCTTTTTAGATGCTGCACATGCCATTGCATTTTCAGCATCATCACTTTCTGCTCTAAATAGCACAGCGATATTGACATTTCCTAAACAGTAAATGGATGCTGTAGTCAAGGTGAAGCTCAGCCTATGAAACACAACTCATCGTACACGTATACCGTTACACGCTTTGGCAGACGTGACTGCGATAGCAAGGCCACAGTGGCTCTCTGTAACGCTACACGCAGACTGTTTGCATGCTCCTACAGCGCACATGTTAATGCCGTGGGGACTTTAAGGGTGGAAATGTTTGTATGGCTCTGCTCTGGTTTCGAGGTTTGAGGTGTGGTTGTTTTGTTGCATCGGAGCTGGATGGGGGAGTCTGGTTTCAAGGGATTCTTTTTTTTCTTAAGTGCATCTTGATCCCCTTCTAGATGAGTGATGATGATGTTAAGGGGTAATTGAGGCGGAATGAATTCTTGCATTAAAACAATTAGATGGAGTGCGCTGCAGTTTTATTGTAATTGAGTAACCGTTTCAGTTTTTTTATTAGTTTGAAATATTTTTATTTTCTGAATGTTGTGTCTTTAGTTAAAGTTTTAGTTAAAGGTCTGCATGAAACCAAAATGTACAATGTTTATTTTGTAGCGCTCATTCTATTTACAGTCTTAAAGTAAACAATTAATACATGCAAGTTAATCCACTAAAAAAATAGTTTGTTTTAATAATTTTTCATCAGAAAACTAATCATTTTTTTCTGCTCTTTAATGGCAGTCCTTCTCTGATGGCCACAGTTTGATGGTATGGGTGGAATACAGCGGAGAAAATAAGTAATGAACACATCATGTTTTTTCCTGGGAATCTTATTTCTAAAGGAACTGTTGACATGGAATTGAACCAGATTTTGGTAAAAAAAAAAAAAAAAATTCAAACATAAACAAAACAAAACAAAACAAAAAAAGTCTGGAAAATTTTGGTTTGTGTAATAACAATGAAATGACTCAAGGAGAAAGTGCTGAACTACTGAAATGTATTTGATGCTTTCTATGAAAGGCTTTTGGTGTTGGCAGCTTAAAGACGCTTCTCATATGGAGAATGAAGTCAAATGCATTGCTCAGGTGTGAGTTTTTCACAGACTTCCACAGTGTAAAAATCTTGATGGTTTTCGTTTATCAAATTTGAGCTTTATTTTGTATTTTCTATTGGATTTAAGTCAGGTGATTGGCTGGGCCATTCTACAGCTTGATTTTCTTTTTGAACTTTTCAGTCCTTTGAAACTGAGAAAAAAGTTGACTCTGATCTGTATTGTAAATAATAATGCTAATAATTAAAAAAATAGACGTCCTTTTGACCACCCCTATAAAAGTTCTTATTTGTGAATGCATAATCTATCCAATCAGTCTTTGCAAGAAAAAAGTCATTCAACTAGACGTTTCAGTCTGAAATTGGCAGATTTAGAGCACCAATAGACACTGTAAGAGTTCACAAGATGTGGAGAAAACTATATTTTCTTATAAAATAGGTGTTTGTTTCGGAATGTTGTCTAAAAGTAACTTCAAATTAGATGCATTGTTTGTGTAGTTTGTCCTAAAGAGCATCCTAAATACACTGTCACAAAACACTAAAAACATAAATACATTTTATGAATAAATTAGATGTCTTTAAAAAAACACATACATTTAATTAATTGAAGCATCTATTACACATACTAACATTACCAAAAAAGGTGATACCCCCCCACCCCACACTTAATTTTCAATGTATAATTTGTATCCTGTTGACACCCCTCCAACTGTTAGTTTGCCTCCTGTAAAAGATGAGAGGAGGAGTGCCAAAATAATACCCGCCCCTATTTAATATTCAGTTTGAGTTGGAGTTATGTCATCGTACAGAAATAAAATACTGCAGCAACTTCCAGTTCAAGAACTTTAAAGTTTCAGTTATTTGTTTGTGTGTTTTAGTCTACATTTTAACCTTGTTATTTTAGTTTGTTACAGTTTTTTAAACAAATACTTTTTTAGTTAATGTTTTAATAACAAAAATGTTTTGGTTTTATTGTTTTAGTTTTTTGTGTTAATTATATTATATAACTAGTTATATTACATTTAAAATAACTGCTGTGACTTTGTTTAATTATTATATTCCATTGAGAATTATAGTATTATCATATTATAATAATAAAATAATATATTTTTTTAAATGCATATTAGAAAGAACTGCTATGTTCTCCAAGGCTACATTTATTAGATAAATACAAATAAATACAGTAAAATTGTTAATTAATATAATAATTGTGTGTAACTTTATTTAAAAATAAGTGACTATTTTTATTATTGTCTAATTTTAAACATGCAGAATTCACTTAATAATTCATTGAAAGTGTAGTCAATTTTCCTTACACTTACAATTTAAATTCACAAGACTGTTCAAAAGTTTGAGGTGGTCTTTATTTTTATTTTCTATTTTCAGATTTTGTTTTTTAAAAGAAGTGTCTTATGTTCACCAATGCTGCACTTTTATTTACATTATTCATTTATTTAATTACTTTAGCTTAGTCCCTTGATTCATCAGGGTCGGAAATAAAACACAAACTTATCCCACACATATTACTTATTACACACTCATTCACACACATACACTACGGCCAATTTAGTTTATTCAATTCACCTGTACCGCATGTCTTTGGACTATGGGGGAAACCGGAGCACCCGGAGGAAACCCACGCCAACATTGGGAGAACATGCAAACTCCACACAGAAATGCCAACAGTGCTAACCAGTGAGTCACTGTGTCACCCAATTAAATATTATATTATGTTTATTTTAAAAGTATTTACATATTTTGGTCAGCTTTTTTAGCATCATTACTCCAGTCTTTGTCATTGTTACATGACCCCTCAGAATTTATTTTAATATGTAAATTAGTTACTCAAAAACATGTAGCATTTCTTATTATTATGAAACCGTTGTTCTGCTTAAGTAAATTTTCATTTTTTTTTTTTTGTTGTTGTTTTTGAAAATCAAGTTATTTTTCCTGCAGGCTAGTTGTAGGCTAGTTCACCCTGCTGGAGGTCAGCATGTTCATTTTCTGTGTACATCCAAGCAATAACTCCTGGAAGTGAATTCAGTTCTGTATGAGTTTGTAAAAGCAGCTTCTGTGTGTGGAGAGCTGGCAGATGGTGATGTCTGAATAAAAAAAACCTGGACGTAAGGTTTGGTTTGACTGAATAAATAAAACTCTTTAATATACAAGTTTCAACAAGTGTAATTGACTTGATTTCCACTGAGTTTGTGAAACTTTTGCAAGGTTAAAGAGATAGTTCACCCCAAAGATAATATTTGCTGTTAGTTTACTCACCCTCAGGGAATCTAATATGTTTTTTTAATGTGTTTGTTTTTTATATTTAGTAGAGCATTTAAGACATTTTTAATTCAAACTGTGGTCCTCTTATCAAGTGCTATTAGAAATTTGGAAGTCAGAAAATATCCACACTATAGTACTAATGGAAAAAGGAATACCTATATGTTGAGTCTGTGCATAGAATTGAACATTATTAGCAATTTTATTACCTTTAATCCACAGTCTTGACAAAAAAAGTGTTTATAATGTTTGAACTGATGCTGTTTGTTTACACTAGAGGGACAAAAATGGAACTTGAGCTTATCCTGGATGCTGAAACTGGATTTAAAATGGTAAACAAGCAGTTTAGGCTTGAACCCTCAAATTAGGGATGCACAGTATAATACAAAAGTACCATTATTGCAATTATAGTCTAGCAATTATGGCCTCAAGTCTTTTTGAATATGGTTTCACAAGCTTGGCACACCTGTCTTTGGAAATTTTTGCCCATTCCTCTTTGCAGTACCTCTCAAGCTCTCTCAGGTTGGATGGGAAGCAACACTGTACAGCCATTTTCAGATCTCTCCAGAGATGTTTAATAGGATTTAGGACTGGGCTCTGGCTGGGCCACTCAAGGACATTCACCGAGTTGTTGTGAAGCCACTCCATTGTTATTTTGGTGGTGTGCTTTGGGTCATTGTTCTACTGGAAGATGAACTGTCACCCCAGTCCCAGGTCAAGAGCACTCTGAAGCAGGTTTTTTATTCAGAATGTCTCTGTACGTTGCTGCATTCATCTTTCCCTCTATCCTGACTAGTCTTCCAGTTCCTGTTGCTGAAAAACATCCCCACAGCATGATGCTGCCACCACCATGCTTCACTGTAGGGATGGTATGAGCCTGGTGATGAGCAGTGCCTAGTTTTCTCCAAACGTAATGCCTGGCATTCTCTCCAAAGAGTGCAATTTTAGTCTCATCAGACCAGAGAAATTTGTTTCTTTTGTTCTGAGAGTCCTTTAGATGCCTTTTGGCAAATTCCAGATGGGGAGCGGCTTCCGTCTGGCCACCCTCCGGCTTCCGTAATGTACCTGAGCTCAATTTAGAGCTTCAGAGCAAAAGCTGTGTATACGTCTGTACATGGGATTTTTCAGGGTCTTTATTTAAAAAAATTTGAAACTATTTCAAAAACTCTTTTTTCACATAGTCAATATGAGTATTGTGTGTAGAATTTTGAGGAAATAAATGAATACTTTCCGGATGCACTGTAAAATGAGTTAAAACAACACAATTCTTATGTTGTTTGGGAGGTTAAAACTTAATTGTTTTATATGTAATCTACTTTAATTTGTAATAACGATTACATTAGCCTAAGTGATTATCTTGGGTCAACATGAATGAATTGTGTGGAACCCAGCATTTTTTACGTTGTTGAAAGCCATTTACCTAATGCTACGTTCCAGACAACTTGAAATGAGGAGTCTTCCTCCTTCCTTGTAAACAACACACAAAAATGCACACATTTAAACTGTAAAAATACTGCTGTCTAAAAACATTCTAGTTTAATCAAGTTAACTTTTCAAAGATATTAACTTAAGCTTTGTATAATTGTGAGGAACCAAGCATTTTTACAGTGTTGTTAATTTGCTCCATGTAAAAAAATGTTAGATAGTGATGGATGTTTCATTTCTTTCTGATATCCTTGAGCACATTGAGTAAAAGCTACATAGTTTAGCAGCTTAAGCTCAAATATTCAATTTTTTTTTGCCAAGACAAAATACTGTTCACTTCTATTGCAAATGTATTGGGCATTTGCAAACTGAAGGTTGAAAAAAACATTTTTTTAGTGTTTATAGAATGGTGCATTCCTTCAACTACAAGTCCTTAAAACTGAACTACACCATAAAGTCAAGATCACGCAATTGTCAATCAGATCTCCTGTTTTCTTATGACTTTCATCTGTACTTTTCCTTTGAACATCCAGAATGTGTTTCTTCCTCCTCTGTTTTAAAGACACAGTCTGCTGCTGTTGAATCTAACCTTGCGCTGTTTAAAATGCCACACTTTCCTATTCAGATTTCCCACTAAGAAACCCACAAATGTTGTTGTTTTTCTTAGACGTGCCAGCTAAACCAGGAGAAGGGTTTACTAAGGTCTTGACTACTTAAGAGCATTCCTTTCAGACTTTGAAACATGTGCATGGCAAATCACTGTACATCCTTTCCTCTTGTTTGTTCTGTCTTTTCAGATTTAATTGCATGAATCAGCCGCAAACGTTGTTGTTTTTCTCAGACATGCCAGCTAAAGCAGGACAACCAAACTCCCAATTCGTCAAATGCACCAGACATAATTTCAGACGGCCAGATGCGTCAGAAAAAACACACAATTACACCGCTTTACCGTCAAACAGCATGTCTCTGGGTTTCAGAATGTGACAGAGCCATGAAGTGCATATTTTGGAGTCACGGCTGAGTGGGTTTTACAGTACGTCTGTAGTGAGAGGGCGAGAAAACATGGAAATGGTGTGTGTGATGGTTTTTGTAAGTTGAAGTTGTGTCACTATATCTTGGCAGCATGGTGCTCCAAGGCCTGCTGTTTGATTGTGTAGCTCGCTAGCTTAAAGGATAGACTCTTCAATCTTGATTCTCTTTTTGTTTGAATGTCTGTCACAGAAAAGATCAAGGATGACTGCTATAAGATGCTATAACACATCAGAAAAGCCCAGTGAGAATCAACTGTTGGAGATTATTCATTCATTTTCCTTCGGCTTAGTCCCTTTATTCATTAGAGGTTGCCACAGCAGTGTGAACCGCCAACTATTCCAGCATGTTTTACACAGCAAATGCCCTTCCAGCTGCAACTCAGTACTAGGAAACACTCATACACTCTCACAATCACACTCGTACACTGCTGACGATTTATTTTATTTAATTCACCTATAGTGCATGTTATTTACCTATTGTACTGTAGGGGAAACCAGAGGACCTGGAGGAAACCCACAAACTCTACACAGAAATGCCTACTGAGCCAGCCGGGACTTGAACTAGTGACCTTCTTGCTGTGAGGCGACTGCTAATCACTGAGCCACCGTGCTGCCCCTGTAGGAGAAAACCAAAATATCAGATAAATAAACCTTGAAACACAAATACATTTGAAACCAAATACAATTAGGGATGCAACAATTATAGATTTTGGTTGTACGGTTATAGTCTCAGCAATAATCACTGTTCACGGTTATCAGAATTATTATGCATTTGTTAATTTCAAAACAATACTAGTTTAGAAAATAACATGTAAACTCTTTATATTTTGAAGTTATTTGTTAAGGCTTAGGAACCAAAAAAAAAAAAAAAAAAGCACAAAGCAATGATAAAAAACAAACAATTACCGTTCTCTTTGGACTTGAAATGAGTGAAAAAAGGTTTTAAACATTTAAACATAAGTAATATTTTTTCACAGAAAATAAATAACAGAAGACTAACTAACTAACTAACTAACTAACTAAAAATGTATCGCTTTAAATATAATGCAGCGCTCGCAATAAGTGCACTCATACTGCGCGCCTTTATTGGAAATAAGGAACTTGTGTGTTCAAAAAGCGTGTGAACGACCCTTAGTTACTAGCCTCAGCCACAGTGCGTGCACATTAGCCTCGGTGTACAAGCTCAGAACTTAGTGCACATTTGGCACAACTCTGTTTAGTTGCAGCAGTTTTGTTCCGTGTAGAAATGTGATGTTGAGAAGATTTTACGATTAATTAACTGTGACAAATTAAAGGGTGGTTAATAGTGAAATCGGTTAATCGTTGCATCCCTATAAATACAGTGCTCAGAATAATTGAGTACACCCCCACACAAATCTATCTTTTAAAATAATATTTTCTATAGGATACCTTACAATAATACATTTGTGCATCGACATTAGATTAGTCAGTTCCAAAGCCAACTAATCTAACAAAATAAACACAGTCCAAAGATCACAAAGTACAAAAGTACACCCAAATTAATATTTTGGGGGAAAATATAACATTTTAATAAACAGGGAACAAAAGACAGAAACTTAAAAAATCATTAAAATAGGAATGTCGTAGTGTCGCATTGCAATTAGTTTTTTAATTTGCGTGCCGAAGTGTCAAGTTGAGCAGCTGTCTAACCCGCCACAGCTGAAATCTATTCACATTTCCGGGTTGGCAGATGTTAATGTCAAGCCCCGATTGTTACAGTAGTTGGTGACATGATTATGATTAACTCATTGAATCATTCATTCAACCAGTTCATTTTAAATCAGGGGTCTCAAACTCCCGGGCCGCGGGCCATTTGCGGCCCTCAGTGCAATATTTTGTGGCCCGCGCTGACCGCTGTACTCTGACAGAATTAGCGGAGCGGGGAGAGAGAGCGCTCCCGCTCTGCTGATTCTATCCGTACACAGCGCGCTTGTCACTCAATGCGCGTTGTCGCGCGCGTTCTGATCAGCTGTGTTGTCGCGCGCGTACTCAAGACCGGTGTTATCGCGCGTCTACTGAAGGGCGGGACCGAGGGTGTGTCGCGTCGCGGGGGCACTTTTGATCACTTTGGAAGGGCGCTTTCTATGCAAGACTAAAAAGGGCATGTGCTCTGCACAGGTTGAGCCCTATGTGTGCACGTGCCTGCCCTGCATCTTATATATATTAATATTATATGTAGATACAGACTGGTACAGACTGATGTGACTGGAGTGGGGTGGGGGTGTTTTATTTATACATATATACGCCTTTTTTTTAGGTGAGGGAATGGAAGTTTTGAGTGAGTTCCCCCACTTTTTTCCCTAGGACTTCAATAAGTCAAAGTACAGGTCTAGACTTAATGATGATCATCTTCAAGCCATACTGAGGGTCTCAACTGCTTCCGCTCTAAAGCCAAATGTGGTTCAGATTTGTGAGAAGAAGCGCTGTCAAGTCTCTGACAGCAAGGAGTAGGCAAAAGATGCCATGTTCAGAAGAACTGTTCATAATCTTCACTCGATGTTCTATTAATGTTCAGGACACTTCATGTTCAGAAGAAATAATTAAAACTGTTTATAATTAAAACTGTTAATAATGACATTTGAGGACTTTTTTTGTGAAATCCTTTATGCGGCCCAGCCTCACCCAGACTTTGCCTCCTGCGGCCCCCAGGTAAATTAAGTTTGAGACCCCTGTTTTAAATGATTATTCCGCTGATTCATTAAAAATGTTGATTCATTCAGAAACTCATTTACTCAGAAATATTTTTTTAGTTTTTTTTTTTTTTATTGATTTTATTTACTTAAGTCATTGAACCATTCATTTAGCTGATTCATACAAAAAAAATCACAGAATAGTTAAGGGAAACCAGGATCAGATATTTCCCGCCTAATTCCCACCTAATATTCAAACATAATTTACAAAAATCTGAGATTCAATAAAAAATGTAAATGTAAAAATGTAATATATTGTGAATGAGTTGTATGCATGTATTTGATTAAAAAAATACAGGGTCAAATTGTGAAATATTATACTAAATAAATTTTTTTTTTGAAGATGCCTTTAACATATTAATCTGAAGTACATCTATTGATTACTTTAGTATTGTCAGTATTGATTAATTTAATGGGTCCTTGCTATATATATATATATATATATAAAAAAAACATTTTTAATTTAATTTAAATTAATTTCGTTAGAGAGGAAAATAATATGCAACTGTGTCCTGGCTTCTGAATGTTGAATCTGTGATCAGCTGTAGAGGCGAGCAGGGGCTTGTACTATATAATGATTAATTCTCTTTTTCTGTTTCCTTGTTCTCGGTCTATCTTCCCTCTATGGTCTTCTTCTCACATATCTTCTTTTTATAGCTCAATCTCATTTACTCTGTGTTTACATCTTCTCTTCGGTGCTCTCTCTCTCTTTTTTTTTTTTTGAGTTCACAAGCTTGTCTCTCTATGGATCTCTTTGGCAATGAGTGGTAAATACAGTTATGTCTTATCACCGTTATTTATAGTCTGGCTGAGAAAGTGTGTGTTCATGTGAGTGTCCTTTTTTTTTTCTTGTCTGTTTTTAGACCTGAATTATTGATTTCAGACTTAAAGGGAAAGTTTACCTAAAAGTAATTATTTAGTTTAATTCAATTCAAAAATGAAAAGTTTAATCAAACCATTTGAGTTGCTACTGTATATAGTTGTTTGGGCTTCATTAATCCTATTAGCTGAAAACAAACAGATCCGAAGATAAAGCAGAAACAAACATGTGTCGACCAGAAATGACATAAAACAGTATTTCAAGCCAAACGTATTAAAATTTTATAAGTTTTAAAAGTAGTTTTATGGCAAGTACACTATAGAATATATTCTTTATCTGATTTCTGACTTTTATAAACTTTTATAAACTAAAAGACTTTTCTCGCACTCTGAATCTAATTTTGAAAGTATTTACTTCAATCTGCTAAATCAGACATATGAGGTAAATAAAAAAATAGTTTTTTTTATTATTATTACTTTTTTTGTACTTTTTTTTTAATTAATTAATTTATTATTTATTTATTTTTCTGAAACGGGAATTAACATTGTTGCAATGTTTATTTTTGTTCTTGGTGCAGTTCGCCTTCACATGGCAAAGTTTCTAAATGTAAACTTTAATCATCGTCTGAAACTTTTTGTCGTACACCACGCCCACCGTTGGTACCCTTTTGGCAGTGGAAACGCAAGCTTGATAAAGGTCACCCATACCGACCCGTACTATACGGTACTGTACCACTTATTAGAAACGGGCCATTATATTGGATGGAAGACTGTCAAAGTGCAAAACATGACACCACAGCAAAACACACCAATGTTCAAAAGCTTATGGTCGTTTCAGGTTGTAATTGTATTTTCACTATTTATTGAACAAGACACTGACTTATCATTCATTCATTTATTCATTCATTCTCTTTTCGGCTTGTTCATTCATTCATTCATTTTCTTGTCGACTTAGTCCATTCATTAATCCGGAGTCGCCACAGCGGAATGAACCGCCAACTTATCCAGCAAGTTTTTACTCAGTGGATGCCCTTCCAGCCGCAACCCATCCCTGGAAGACATCCACACACACATTCACACACACACACACTCATACACTACGGACAAATTAGCCTACCCAATTAACCTGTACCTCATGTCTTTGGACTGTGGGGGAAATTGGAGCACCCAGAGGAAACCCACGCAAAGGCAGGGAGAACATGCAAACTCCACACAGAAACACCAACTGAGCTGAGCTGAGGTTCGTACCAGCCCTTCTTGCTGTGAGGCAACAGGACTACCTACTGCGCCACACAGTATTAAATAATAAATAAAATAAAAAGTAAACTTTTAAAAATAATTCAAAAAAATAATTACCTGCAGTACATGATAATACAAATCAATAATTTGATACATTTATAGTGGTCTTTTACATAAATATGAAACCAAACCATGTTGGTGATAACAATTAAACCTGTTTGCACAGATTTCTTTATATAAATCAGATAAAGGGGAGAGTCTTCCTTTTTCAAAATATGTGATCATAGATTGCCATTTTTCATAAAATTTTTGGACAGATACAATTTTTGCATTCGCTGACATTTCTTATAGAAAATAAAAAAAAACATCTACTATCTACCGCTCTTGCATAACATCGTATTTCATTAAAGCACTTGTTGGAGAGGAAAAATCCAATATATGTGGTGGATAATGAATTTTCACACACTGTTCATATGCAGTTACAATTGCATCCAACTAGTTGAAAGTACTGGTACCAAGACAAAAATAGTAAGCATAAAAAAAGTCTGTTGTACAATCTCTCATTACAGCTCTCTTCTCTTTCATACCACCAGTATAAAAAGTGAATTGTAGAAAGTTCTTCTTTTATTGAATTACTGCTGTGAAATGGATGAGGATAATATAGCAGGAAATATTCTTTTCCTCATAGTTATTTCTCTGTTGTGAATCTTTGAGGTCACTCATCGGGAACCGGCAGAGCAGGTGCAGTGATACCAGACCTCTTTGTAAGCAGATTTCCTTCTTGTGTTTCCACACGCTTCAGCATTGTGAAAGACCCCCATCAACACAACTAATGCAAACCCAATGCTCTGTCTATGTTTTAGCCAGTCAGTGAATATTCTTTTGACAAAAGACGGCACAAGGTCAGACGCACATTGAAGAATCTCAGCTCAGTCCTTTTTGAAATAGTGTAGATTTTACATGCAAAACTCCTTAAATCTCTTAATGGGTGTTTTATTATCTGTTAAACATTTGAGAAATATTTAGAAAAGAAAAAAAATCAAAAGGGGGGGGGGGGGGGGTGAATAAATCTGACTTTAACTGTATATGGCCCTAATTGGGGCGATTTTCAAAAATATTTAGTTTTTCCTCCCTGATTTACAATAAAGCCAACTAATTCTAGGTGGGGATTTTTACTGTTTAGTCTCTCTTCTAGACTGCTCATCTTCCAGACTCTGTGCAGGAGAGAAGATTTCTGCAACACATTTCTAATCATAATAGTTTTAATAACTCGTCTCTAATAACTGATTTATTTTATCTTTGCCTTGATGACAGTAAATAATATTTTACTAGATATTTTTCAAGACACTTCTATACAGCTTAAAGTGACATTTAAAGGCTTAACTACGTTAACTAGGCAGGTTAGGGTTATTAGGAAAGTTATTGCATAATGATGGTTTGTTCTGAAGACTATTGAGAAAAAATATAGGTTAAAGGGGCTAATAATTTTGAACTTAAAATGTTTTTTTTTTTTATTAAAAACTGCTTTTATTACAGCCGAAATAAAACAAATAAGACTTTCTCCAGAAGAAAACATATTATCAGACATACTGTAATTGTTTCATTGCTCTGTTAAACATCATTTGGGAAATATTTAAAAAAATTAAAATAAATAAATATACTTCAACTTTATATTTTAGGTATTGGGCTTGGCTAACATACTTAACCCAAAGAGCATAGAATCACCAATAGGCGACACTGTAGTGCGATTTGGGAAACCATTTTGGAATACAAATTTTAATCGAACAACAGCATATTATAAGTCTGTAAAATAAACTATTAAAGGTGCTGATGATTGTGATAGTAAGTGTTGTATTGTCGTCTTTCAGGTTTTATCTCATCTTTAAGGCGCTTTTTAAATAAATAAATAAATAAATAAAAAACAAAGCAGCTGCTTGCCATCGCGACACCAATAAGATCCAATGGACAGACGACTGCTTTCACTGCACAATGGCGTAATCCGGGGCTATTGCTTGGCACTGCTGTTGCAATGGAACGTTCTACTAGCCCCTTTCACACATACAGACCTTTCTGGACAATAACCGGCAATTTTCCTGAAAGGTCTGTATGTGTAAACAGTCCCTTTTTGAAAATACCTGTAAATTCATTCCAGCTATTTTCCAGAAAGAGAAGTTGTAGCATTACCGGTAATTTGCCGGAATACTGCACTGTGTGAACGCAGAAGGAAGATTGCCGGAAAGAGCGTGTTCACATCTAGAACGTGCTGACGTGAGACTTCTACTTTAGCCAATCAGTACAGTCAGACGCATTCACGTCATTGCAGTTTATGAAAATAAAAGCCTTTGGATATTTTTCCTGACACATTTAGCCGCTAGATGTTAGTCAGACAACGTTTATATGTTCCTTCTTAATGCCAACTGTATAAAAATTACTGATAAGATGCTAATGATAAGCCGTTGTTTGTTTACCTTCTAGCTCTGCTTCATTCAGCTGCTTGACGTGTCGCGTGTGCCGGAGTGGAAGGAGTGAGTGCCAGCACACACACACATTATGTACCTCTAGACATGCGAAAGTATTTCTCTATATGTTTTCATCGAAGTTGTTCACAATACTTTTCCATCCACAGAGTTTGAAATGTAGTCAAATGTTTACAAATACAAGCGCAGCCCTTTAGAGGTCATTTCTGGTTAATGTCAGAATTTTGTCAAAAATTATGTTTAAAGCTTATTTCACGTGACCGCCATTTAAAAAAACGAAAGCGAGGCCGCGGTGGGAAGAAACCTGAAAGTATAGGATCAGCACTGTAAACATTGCAACAACATGCTGTTGCTGTGATTTCAAAATGCAAATGTTGTGTAAACATCACTTTAATATCATTTAGTTCAATTAAATTTAAATAATCAAAAGCATATTAGGCATCAAACTAAATCACAATTTCTTATAGAGTAATACGCTTTAGAGTCCTCCTAGGCTTCAGTTCATGGCAGCATGTAAACAGCATGGGAATGCTTCCCTGCATCAGCCTATGTAACCCAGTAAGCGATAAAACAACGCAGTCCTCTGTAGCACACCCTCATGTTGTCTGTAATAGTTTTGTTCTGGTACTGTAATTTTAAAAACGTCCATTTCGCACTAACGTTTAAGTGCTGCTAAGTGCGTTCTTAAACACTGCTGATTTGCCATAGTATCCACCAGTGCTCAACAGAAATGATTGTGATTGGCCGTGAAGTGCCGTTTCCCTTAACTTAGCTGAAAATGAGGTCTGATATCCCTTTTTATTTTCCCTATCTATTCAGAATAGACCTTCGGATCACTCGGTTGGTGGTAAAATGATACATTTGTGTCATTTTCTCTTTGCGGATAAGATATACAGCCAGGTACACATTGTTCCTTTGTGACTTAGGCTATACTTCTGTTTTTTTTTTCACTTTTAAAATCGCGGCCATGTGAAATCATTTTATACAAGGTACAATTTGCAAATATCTATTTTTAATCTAGCTAAATTGCCAAACCCTGTATATAATCGGCTGATGTAAATGGCTCTATAATATCCACATTGCCTTGGTCAAAGGCACATTGAGGACATCTGTGAACAGCTTAGCAATTGAGACTTTCCAGTCCTCACCTGACACCACTGTAAGCTGCCGACCCTCCATTAACAAGTCGATTCCTGTCCAGATGTTACACATGTGCGTGCCAAGCCCTCCCTGCGTGTGACAGTCGCACACGGAGTGGAAAACTTTCACATTCATTTTCTTTTTCTGTGTTTCTGCTAAGAGCTTCCAGTGAAACGCATTAGCGTGGAATTAGGCTGCAGAAACCCGTTGTGGCCTTTCCATCTGTGAGATTTTAGCTGTGGGTTTCGTAATGGGACGTAAGTTTGAAATGGGCACGGCTGACCGAGTGTGACACAAGCGCCTCTCCATCTTTACAAGCCCTAGGAGAGCTTTAAAGTAATTCTTTACTTTTCTGATGTATTTTCTAACATTTATGCGGTGCCCAAATCAAGTGAAATGGAAAATCTAACTTCTAAATATAACTTCTGCATATGGAGTTGTATTTTTTTACTAGTAAATTAACCAGAAATTTTATTTTATTTTATTTTATTTTTATTAATTTTATTTTATTTTATTTTATTTTATTTTATTTTATTTTATTTTATTTTATTTTATTTCATTCATTTTCTTTTCAGCTTAGTCCCTTTATTTATCAGGGGTCGCCACAGCGGAATGAACCGCCACCGTTTGGCACTCTGACATGCACACACATACACATACACATACACATACCACATGTTTTTGGACCGGAACACCTGGAGGAAACTCCACACAAACACGGGGAGATTTAAATAAAAATTATTTTATTTTATTTTATTTTATTTTGTTATTAATTAATACATTTTATTATTTATTTATTTCATTCTATTATTATTTCATTTTATTATTAATTTATTTTATTTTATTATTAATTTATTTTATTTTATTTTATTATTAATTTATTTTATTTTGTTATTCATTTATTTTATTTTATTAATGATTTATTTTATTTTATCATTCATTTATTTTTATTTTGTTACTTACTTTATTATTCATTTATTTTATTATTCATTTATTTCATTTTATTATTCATTTATTTTATTATTCATTTATTTTATTATTCATTTATTCTATTATTTATATATTATTAATTTCCAATAGAGATTTACAAATGCATTTTAAATGGTAATTATACTATTATAACTAATAAATTCTAAAATATACGTAAAATAGATTATAAAATGTTGTATGTTTTATGTTTATATCCATATTATATTCAATAATGTCTTAATGTTTGTCTGTATTAAAGTGTAATAAGCCTAAAATGCTGTATGAACATTTAAATAATTTTAATAAATTATTAGATTATTATTTAAATAATTATTCATTATTCATTAGTAAACTGATTGCATATTTTGCAAAATTGATTTTCAATAGTATATTATTATTATTATTATTATTATTATTATTAAATAATAATTATTATTATTATTAAAGTCTAATTTTAAATAATAGCTGGCAACCAGCTTGATAAATGATTGATAATAATCGCAGGTTTGACATGCTGTCTCAGGAGAGAACCATGAGCTCGGAGATATTTGAGCACAGGGCTACCGCCTGGTCAATGAGCATATAAGGAGGTACAAGATCAGGTAGTTCTCGAAGCTCCCCCTAGTAAAAGAGGAAGAGGGGGAGATGGGGTGGATGAGGGGTTTCTTTGGAAAATGAAGATAAGGCAGTAGTTACAGACAGGCTACTTTTAGCCCATTTATATTAATCCTATTGGCTTACTAATGATTACAGATGAGAGACCAGCTGTGATCAATCATATAACATGCTCCTCTCGAAATTAGTTAATATATTAAAATCATAAACCAGATGTTTATATTCGTTGTTGTTTTTTAATCTCTCCTGTAAGTGGTGTAATCATTATTGTAATCATAAATGATTTATTAATTTAAATAGTATAAAATCATTCAGTAATGCACTAATCCCACCCTGCAAAGACAGGTTATTTCTTATATATTTCTCAAGCTATTTATTCCAGTTTTGCAGATTAAGGCAACATCTTCATGTAGCATTCCAAAAAAGTTGTTTACAGCAATATAATATAAGCTTCATTTTTTTACTCCTTCAATGTATATTCACTGTCTCTTTCTCACACTTTTTATGGTCTCTAGATGAAGAGGGATTTTTGGTTACTGTTGCTATTTTTATTCTACTCCCACAACCTGGCATATAACTCAATATATGGGTAAAGCTGGTAATTAAGCCCAAACTGTTATAGAAGCAAAGGGCTCCAAAGCATTAACATTTACCTTCTGTGGCTCTTAAATATTGCCTGCAGTGTATTCATCAGCACCTGCCCACACAAAGGTCACCCATACCAGCTCTTTGCCAAGGGCCACAACCCATTATACACGAGACATGTGTTTTGTGATGATTTCTGATTCATTGAACCACAGATGTTCCTCTGTTGGGATAGTCTAAAGATTTATTTGAACTCGTTTTTACTCATTTGACTTCCCTCAGATTCTTTCTCCGTCATTTTGAATTTATTATTAGAAATGTTTCCCCAGTATGTGTTCGTGAATGCAATGCAACAGAAAATAGACTGGCCCCATTATAATCAGCAAAGCTGTCTAGACTGAAAGCACCAATTCTGTCATCGTTTCACAAAGTGAAGCACCTTAAGTTAATGAATGGACTAAAGCTTCTTTACATACAGTATTTAGATACTGCAGACAGATACTGCTATGGGTGTTTGGATGGGCTGACTGATGAATACAGGGATGGATAGACAGACTGAGCAACTATGGATGGACAGATTGACAAAATGATGGTTTGATATATGGAATAACTGAAAAATGGATGGATGCATGAAAGCATAGACTGCTTGATGAAGGGATAAACTGGTAGAAAAAAATATTGATGAGTGGACAGATAATCAGATGTATGGATGAATGTATAGACTACTTGATAGGTGAATAAACTAGTAGATAGATGGATAGATGGATGAATTTATGGATGGATGGATAGAGGATGGATAACCTGGTAGAAATGTACATGGATGGATAAATGAATGGATGGACAGACAGAAACTGAAGCAGTTTGATGGATGGATAGATTAATTTATGGATGGGTAAAGCATCGATAACCTGGTAGAAACATACATGGATGGATAAATGGATGGACAGACAAATACTGTAAGCAGATTTATAGATGAATTTTTGGATGGATGGATCGATGGATGGATAACCTGGTAGAACCATACATTGATGGATAAATTGATGGATAGGAAGACAGATAATCGAAGCAGATGGATGGATAGGTGGATGGATGTATAGATTTATGGATGGATGGATGGATGGATGGAAAGAGGATGGATAACCTGGTAAAAACATACATGGATGGATAGACAGACAGATACTGAAGCCGTTTGATGGATGAATTTATGGAAGGATGGATTGAGGATGGATAACCTTGTAGAAGCGTACATTGATGGATGAATGGATGGATGGACAGACAGATACTGAAGCAGATTGATGGATGGCTAGATAAATTTATGGATGGATAAAGCATAGATAACCTGGTAGAAACATACATGGATGGATAGACAACTACTGTAAGCAGATGTATAGATGAATTTTTGGATGGATGGATGGATGGATGGATGGATGGATAACCTGGTAGAAACATACATTGATGGATAAATTGATGGATAGAAAGACAGATACTCGAAGCAGATGGATGGATGGATGGATGGATGGATGGATAGGTGGATGGATGGATAAATTTATGGATGGATGGATGGAAAGAGGATGGATAACCTGGTAAAAACATACATGGATGGATAGACAGACAGATACTGAAGCCGTTTGATGGATGAATTTATGGATGGATGAGTAGAGGATGGATAACCTGGTAGAAACATACATGGATGGATAGACAGACAGATACTGTAAGCAGATGGCTGTATGGATAGGTGGATGGATGGATGGATGGATAGATGGATGGATAACCTGATAGAAACATACATGGATGGATAAATGAATGGACAGAAAGACAAATACTTTAAGCAGATGGATGGATAGATGAATTTAAGGATGAATGCATGGATGGAAGGATAACCTGGTCCTACATGAATGGATAAAGGGATAGACAGACAAATACTGTAAGCTGATGGGTGGATAGATGGATTAATGGATAAACTATGCACTAATACATACATACATACATACATACATACATACATACATACATACATACATACATACATACATACATACATACATGGATGGATGGACAAATAATAAGGCGGAGGAATAGATGGCTGAATGGAGAATGGATAAACTTAAAAATATACAGGGATGGATGGATAGATGGACAGAAAGAAATATATATGCAGATTGATGGATAAAGACTACTGGATGGATGGATATATGGATTACTTGATGGGTGGATAAACTGGTAGAAATGTACAGTACATGGATAGATGGATGCATAACAGACTAGCAGATAAATGGATGGATGAATGGAAGGACTACTGGATGGATTGATTGATCAGTGGATGGATGGACTACATGATGAATGGATGGATGGATAGACTGACAGATATATAGATAGGTTAATGGATGAATGAATAAGCAAAGGGATGGACATGGTTGGATGGATATATGGACAGATAAGCAATCAGTTGGATGGAGACATTTATGGCTGCATAGATGCTGCACAAATGAATATTGAATAATTTATGCATTATATTTTGTCAATTATTAGTCATTTATGTATCAATTGTTTGATATAGTTAATGTATAGTGTTGTATACATATTTTTACACCTGCATAACACTAAGAGTAATATTATAATGATATCACAGCCCTCTTTGTTGCTTTAGTGTAATTATTGTAGTAATGGAATAAGGTCAATATAATAAAGAACAGGGCTCTTTCTCTTCTCTTCCTCCCATTTATTTATTCATTTATTTGTTCATGCGTGCATCATGTGTCTCCCTGCATCACTGCTTGCTTGGATGGATTGACCTGTGAGCACCTGATTAACTTCCTGTTGTCTGAATCTCACCATTGATTGCACGTGACATGCCTGAGTGCGCAGCTCTCCGCCTTAAAGACGAGGGAGGACGGTGGTTGGGGGTTGTAGCTGGGAAGACGTTTCATTCACTCAAACATGAAAACAAGGCTTTGCTCAGCCGGCAGCCTCACCTTTGGCCTCAGGCATACATCTGACATGACCACAGCTTGACACTTATCTTATCGCATTTGTTTTAATGCAATAATAACCTGACCTTTAACAGGTGCATAATGGGTAGAATTGAGAGAGGGAGGGGGAGAAACAGAGAAATGTTGATGTCCAGCAAACAATTTTGTGTTTAATAGACATCTAATAGACATCTAAACGTAGACAGCTTGGCTAAAACAAGCCCAGAACTAGACTAGTCGTCAAAAAGACAGATTAGACAGACAAAGCATTTTTTGTTTTTAAAAGATGTCTAATAGATGTCTAACAGACGTCTAAACATAGTCGTCTTGGCTAAAACTAGGCTAAATTTGGGCTGTCAGTGAAAAATCTAATAGACGTCTAAGAATAGGCCGAAACTAGACTAGTCAACAAATAAATGAACAGAAAGAAATGAATGACTACACAAAAAGTCTGTCAGATCTGTCTATTTGATGACTAGTCTAGTTTTGGGCTATTCTTAGATGTATATTTGATTTTCACTGACAGCCTAAGTTTAGCCTTGTTTTAGTCAAGCTGTCTACGTTTAAATGTCTATTAGATGTCTTTTAAACACAAAATTGTTTGCTGGGTTTGTATGTGTAGTCATTCATTTGTGTTTATTTGATGACTAGTCTAGTTTCAGGCTAATCTTAGACGTCTAATAGATTTTCACTGACAGCCCACATTTAGCCTTGTTTTAGCCAAGATGTTGTTTAGATGTCTATTAGATATCTATTAAACATCTTTAAATACAAAAAATGCTTGCTGGGAAGTCGGTCTAATGAACCTAAACGAATGAACCTAAACGAGCACATGTCACTCCGCTGCTAGTCCATTTGCACTGGCTGCCAGTTGCTGCTCGCATCAAATTCAAAGCTCTGATGTTTGCCTACAAAGTGACTTCTGGCCTTGCTCCTTCTTATCTGCTCTCACTTCTGCAGATCTATGTGCCCTCCAGAAACTTGCGATCTGTGAATGAACGTAGCCTCGTGGTTCCATCACAAAGAGGGAAGAAATCACTTTCGCTCACGCTCACGCTCAATCTGCCCAGTTTGTAGAATGAACTCCCTAACTGCATCAGAACAGCAGAGTCACTCGCTATTTTCAAGAAACGACTAAAAACTATTTAGTCTCCACTTCACTTCCTAATCTGCAATTGCCTCTCTGGATATCACACTAACTGTACCAAAAAAAAAAAAAAAATTACTAATACTTTCCTTCTTAGACTTTACAGACCTGAAACTTGCCTATAGCACTTATTCATTGTTGCTCTTATAGTTGTGTAAGCTGCTTCCTTGTCCTCATTTGTTAGTCGCTTTGGATAAAAGCGTCTGCTAAATGACTAAATGTAAGTGTAAATGTAATCGGTCTATTTCACTAGTCTAGTTTTAAGCTGTTCTTAGATGTCCATTCGATTTAGATGTCTATTATATGTCTATTAAACACAAAATTGTTTGCTGGGTTTGTATGTGTAGTCATTCATTTCTGTTTATTTGATGACTAGTCTAGTTTTTCTTATTCTTAGACGTCTAATACATTTTCACTGACAGCCCACATTAAGGCTTGTTTTAGCCAAGATGTTGTTTAGATGTCTATAAGATATCTATTAAAACATCTTTAAAATACAAACAATTGTTTGCTGGGAAGTCTGTCTAATTGGTTTAATTGACGACTAGTCTAGTTTTAAGCTGTTCTTAGATGTCTATTAGGTTTAGATGTCTATTAAACACAAAGTTATTTCCCAAGTTTGTATGTGTAGTCATTCATTTCTGTTTATTTGATGACTAGTCTAGTTTTGGCCTATTCTTAGACGTCTAATAGATTTTCACTGACAGCCCACATTAAGCCTTGTTTTAGCCAAGATGTTGTTTAGATATCTATTAGATATCTATTGAACATCTTTAAAATACAAAAAATGCTTGCAGGGAAGTCTGTCTAATCGGTCTATTTGACGACTAGTGTAGTTTTAAGCTATTTTTAGATGTCTATTAGATTTAGATGTCTAATATGTCTATTAAACACAAAATTATTTGCCGGGTTTGTAAGTGTAGTCATTCATTTCTGTTAATTTGATGACTGGTCTAGTTTTGGCCTATTCTTAGACGTGTTTGGACTATTCTTGGTTTAGCCAACATGACACTATGTTTAGACATTTATTAGACATCTTTTAAAAACAAAAAATGCTTGCTGGGTAGCACGAATGATTTGACAGTACACAATGAAAAATAATGAAAAAATATGCATCAGTCAATGCCCTGCCAACATCACATTCTGCATGCCAATAGAATGCATTTGCAATGAATGTTCTCACACTGTTTTAAACCTCTCGTTGTGTCATGTCTTGCATCAAAATTTGCATCAGCTTTAGGACTTGGCTTAATGATTAAGTGAAATTTTGCATTTTGGTACACACTTGAGCAGCTTTATGCAAAGTTCAACTTTATCTTAGAAAAGTCAAGTGTTTATTTAAGTAAATAAGCCTTTCGTCCAGTATTTCTCAGTAGTGCTGTAATGGATTCTATTTGTGCGCTTTAGATCAATATCAAGATCAAAGTCAAGATCAAACTAATTGATTGTTTCAGTATGCCGTTTCCAGAAAAATACATACAGAAACTGTTTGCACAGTAGACCTGGTTCGTAAATCTCAAAAGGCCAGTTTCATGATCAGCCACATTGATAACATTTTATGGTTTTTGGGCTTCTGCTTAGATCTGTGAACTGCTTCAATATTACTTTATTTATGGCCTTCCTATGTATAGAAAGGACACAGAGTATGTATGGTAACTTCAATGACATTGATTACAACATTAATTATTAATATTTCGTAAAAAATATTACGTCGTAAATTAAAAATAAGTCGTAAAAGTTCTAAAGTCTTGTAATAATGCCCAAAACTCTGCAGGGTGTATTTCAATATATTCCTTATAAATTATAAGTTTATAAATACATGAATTTCTTTCAATTTCTTGTGCTAGCTATATTGCTAAATGTTATGTAAATTAAAAACTAACCTGTTACTGATTTGTCACGCAGAATTAAATTCAGACGACTCAAAAGCGTTGAACAACAGATTAAAATGATTATTGTGTGGCTTTTTAACTAATTACAGATTATGTAATGAATAAATGAATTAGAAAATAAGCCAATACATGACTTAAAGGGATAGTTTATTTAAACATTACAATTGTTATCATTTACTCACCCGTCACTTGTTCAAAACATACTTCAATTTCTTTTATTGTTAAACACAGAATAAGATGTTTTGAAAAATGCTGGTGGCATCCATTGACTTCCATAATGCGTATATATTTTTGCTGCTTTGGAAGTCGATGGGTGCCAGCAACCAGAATTCTTCAAAATATTTTCCTTTTTGTTCAACAGAAGAAAGAAACTCACAGATGTTTAAAACCACACAAGGAATAATAAACGATGAGGTAATTATTATTTTTGGGTGAACTATCCCTTTGTCACCATTCATTCATTCATTCATTTTCCTCTGGCTTAATCCCATATTTATCAGGGGATGCCAAAGCAGAATGAACTGCCAACTCTTCTGGCACATATTTTATGCTGCGGACGCCTCTTCAGCCGCAACCCAGTATTGGGAAACACCCATACACTCTCACATTCACACGTGCACTCATCCATTACGGCCTATATAATTTATTCAATTAACCTATTGCGCATGTCTTTGGACTGGAGCACCTGGATAATATTCATTAGAATAATCACCTAAGTATATTGTGTTAACTGATGTTATCTGAGTTTTTTGTCATGTGACGTCCTGGAAAAAAACTATTGGCTATAATTGCGCGACACTGGGTTCTCCATGAAAACGCAGAACAATCTGGTCATACAATATTTCCATCTGTTTCAAGCTATTTGGATCATGTATCAAAAGAACAAAACCGTAATCTGATCATAAACTGTAAATTGTGATCCACATTCTGCACCCAAAGCTGTTTTTTAGTCATTTATAACTATCCTGTCCATGTCAGAGCT
The DNA here is from genome assembly GCF_052040795.2 of Danio rerio. NCBI lineage: Eukaryota > Metazoa > Chordata > Actinopteri > Cypriniformes > Danionidae > Danio > Danio rerio. Next base: position 45,338,211 of record NC_141029.1, on the reverse strand, counting down.
ACAATTCGACAAAATTTCCACCTATCCTTATATATTTCTCAGCTATTTAGCCATTGCTAATAGCATTATAGCGTGAAAGTGTCTGCTTTTATGTTTGGTGTCTGTTTGTTTTGCTTACATTAATATTTACTGGTAAGGAAAATCTATTTGTTCACTTTTGTTATTTATATTTTGACTTTGCATTTTAATTTATACATAACTTGCAAATTAGAATAAAAATGCTATAAAAGCATACAAATGTTCTGACAGTTATAGGTACCATAGATTATTATAGGTCACTGAGTATGTTTATATGGACACCAATAATCAGATTTTATTACAATTAAGACAATACTCTAATTAAAAGTCTGTAAACAGGGATTTTTTGATTAATCTGATTAAGGTCATAATTGAACTAAATAGAAATCAAATTAAGGCATGACGTTTATCAAATTATTTGCTATAATATGAAATATGGGATCATGATAGGAATATTCAAAAAGCAATGGAAGGATGTACCTTAATCATATTGTTGTCTAATTCAGAATAAGGCAAATAATTGAATTACTGATGTCCATGTAAACGTAGTCAATGATGCTACCATTTGGTACAATCCATTTCTCTTTTTCTGACTGTTCTTCCTGTAAAGGAATTTTTGTAGAAGCACAGCCCAGGAGTGTCTCTTCATTGCTTGGCGATACTGTATGTTATTGCACAACAATTGTTTGGCTTTTTGGCAAATAAAGAGAGAAATTACTCAGCCCATGACTTCATGGCCCGGTCAATGGAATGAACCGGCAACCATAATTTTCAATAAAGGCTCATTCTGAAAATGTAGCCCTATATACGTTTCTAGAGATCGCGAATTATGTAACCAGAGCTACGTATGGCTGCATTTCGTCTTTAAAGCAAATGCTATGGGCCGGTATGACGTCGTTCCTCTTTTGTGCCTACCAGTTGACCACTTACAGTTGAAGTCAGAATTATTAGCCCCTCTGAATTATTAAACTGTTTGTTTATTTTTTCCCCCAATTTTTTGTTTAATTTCTAAAGATAATATTTTAATAACTCATTTCTATTAACTGATTTATTTTATCTTTGCCATGATGACAGTAAGTAATATTTGACTTGATATTTTTCAAGGCACTTCTATACAGCTTAAAGTTGCATGTAAAGGCTTAACTATAGGTTAACTAGGCAGGTTGGGGTAATTTGGCAAGTTATTGTATAACGATGGTTTTTCTGTAGACTGTCGAAGAAAAATGTAGCTTAAAGGGGCTAATAATTTTGTCCTTAAAATGGTGTTTAAACTGCTTTTATTCTAGCCGAAATAAAACAACTAAGACTTTTTCTAGAAGAAAAAATATTATCAGACATGCTGTGAAAATTTTCTTGCCCTGTTAAACTTCATTTGGGAAATATTTTAAAAAAGAAAAAATGAAAAAATCAATGGGGGGCTAATAATTCTGGCTTCAACTTTACCTCCATATGGACGGCTTTCCCGCTGTTACCAGTTTGTCAGGTAGCTCGATACGTACGTAGGTGGACTTGAGATGCAGGGTGGAGTTGACCGCGATGGCTGGATTCGAGTCAGGCGAAGAACGGTTCCAGAAAACAAGTAAAACAAATACAAAAGCTAAAAAAATAAATAAACAAGTAAATAACAGAGTGAGGATGTGGTCAAATCTGAAAACGTAGTAAAAATCAGATGAGGGCTTTTCTTTTTCTGGATTGCTTTTCAAGTCACTGCAGTTGGGTTGACGGAAGGGGGTGGGTGCTGGTCAATTGGTGCTTTTTAAAATACTATTGGTTGGGTTTAGGGAAGGGGGAGGGTTGGGGTATCGGTCTGTTCTGTCATTAAATCAATCAGTCGACAGCGGCCTCTGGTGGATTTACATGAGAACAGCAGGAGCGAATGACACTCTTGAGAGAAATTTGAGATCTTAAAAAGCATAGCAGCTTCTGGTGGACTCGCGAAAACAAAATCTGCAAAAAACATAGCTGCTGGGATGTATTTTGCTCTCTCCAGAAATTTATATAGAGGTACGGAACGTAATCCATTATGTAATCCACAGCGTAATTTGTACCTGTCAGAGGGGTGATCCCATAATGCTCTCACGTGATGTGAAAACTATAAACAACCAAGCATTAAAATTGCATGCAAACATATTACTACAGTATTTCTGCAGTGTATAGTATGCAATTAGTTAATACTAATTATACAGTATGCACGTGCAGAAATGCCATGATGACCTCCAATATTTGCATAATATGCATTATACATCAGAGCACACAGCACGTAATGTAATGCAAAATGCAATGTGTTTAAAGTCTTTTTACATTACTGTCAGCAGTGTTTTCATGCTACTTTATACCATGCATGTTATGCAGTACGTATGCTTGTATTCTGTGTGTGTGCACATTGATGTGACACCAGAGCGTTGGAGAGGACACTAGGGGAAAGTAAATGACCTGTAGTGGTTGATTGGTTGACCGCTAAATGAACAGATGTGTCTGTGATGTGAAGTGAACAGCCACGAACTGAGCATCACAGTCAGTTTACGTCCTCCAAACCCCAGGACACAAACCGCACTGCATATCTGGAAACCCTGCTTGCGAATACAGGTCATCGAAAACCACTGCAGCTTCGCCTTTTTTTTTTTTTTTTTTTTTAAACTCACTGGCCTCATTTCCTCTGCAAAGTAGAGCAAAGCTCAAGCTTAAGTAATAGCTGGGAGTCAGAGAAATAGATTCGCAACATTGAAAGAAAGTGATTAACATCAGGGATTTCCACTTACAGTTTTTCTTTCTCTGAATACAATAGGTTCCTGAGGAAGTTTTAAGGAACGGAGGGAAGATGAATGGGTCGAGAGGCATTGGAAGTTAGCGGAAGTTTATCTGCAGGGATTAGAGTGTGCAGCTGCCCACAGAGATTACCGAGACAGTGTCAGGAGGATTACTGGACAGAGACGAAACAGAGACTCCATGTGTGCCACCTTTGTGCTCGCACATATGTCTGGGTCATTTCGCTCTCCAATCGAAAGTCAGAAGTAGGAAATTTCTTTCCGCTTGAAGACAGCTGGATTATTTCCACAATGTGATATGAAAAAAGATATCAGTCTGTCTAATCTGTCTGTATGTGAAGAGTTCAGATGAACTCTTCCAAGTTCCATCTGAATTTTTTTACTGTATATGAGCATTTTTTTCAGCCTCATGTTTATGTTTACTTATTATATTTTATAGGCAATAAAAATAACCTATTCATCACTATGAAAGTGAAATTACAGAACCTACAGGACCCTCATCAACCATCGGAGAAAAAAAATTGTTTAAAGGGGCTAATAATTTTGTCCCTTAAATGTTTTTTTTTAATTATTTTTTTTATTAAAAACTGCTTTTATTCTAGCTGAAATAAAACTTTTTTTCAGAAGAAAAATATTAGCAGACTGTGAAAATTTCCTTGCTCTGTCAAACATCATTTAGGACATAATTAAACAAGAAAAAAAAATTCAAAGGAGGGCTAATAATTCTGACTTCAACTGTATGTATTATATAGATGCATTAAACACAGACTGATATATTTCAAGTGTTTAGTTTAACTCTGTTTTATTGATGCATATTAGTCAGAGTTACAGTTTCAAATATAAAGAATCACAAGACATCAACTGTTCCAACATATCAGCAGAAAACAAAATTAGTTTCTTCCTTTTTGAATCAAACAGTACACTTATATATTCTTGCATCAAAGATAATATTTAGGGCAAAATGGAAATAAAAAAATATATAATAACATAAATAAAATGACATAAATAAAACTCAAATTGGGCTGTACAGCAATACAGAAAATATATAAATACAAATATGCAAAAGGTACAGCAGTAATAAAAAAATAAATACAAAAATGTTAAAAAAGGATAAAAGAAAGGGAAAAAACCCAAAAGTAAACATGCATATTTTCTCTGTGCTCTCCATTTGTAACTAAGCCAGGGGCAAGGAAAATAGGTCAGGTATAGTGTTTATATTTCAAGTGTTTATGTATTTTAATTTCAATGATTATGGCTTACAGCAATGAAAACCCCAAATTGACCAATGAAAAAAGGATTTTTAACACAGAAATGTTGGACTAAGGAAAAGTATGAACATTTACTGCAGTCAATGCTTCCTCTTCACAATATTTGACAATAATTTAGATCGGGTGACTTCGCTGGTCAATCAAGCACAGGGATTTAAATGAGGTATTACTATTTTTGGCAGTGTGGTCAGAAAATGTCAGAAAATACTGAATTATTTATGCTATGCACATGGATAATGTAATAAAGCTCACAGATTAGACTAGTGTTTCCCAACCCTGTTCCTGGAGGCACACCAACAGTGCATATTTTGGATGTCTCCGTTATCTGAACCGTTCATTTCAGGTTTTGAGTCTCTTCTAATGTTCTGATGATTTGATTCGGGTGTGTTTGAATAGGAAGTTGAAAATGTGTACTGTTGGTGTGCCCTCAGGAACAGGTTTGGGAAACACTGGGTTAGACAAATAGATTTAGATTATACAGAGAAAAAAGTCTCGCACAATTATTTTGGCATAATTATTTTCGATACCTCACCATATTCAGTCAGTATTTCATGTACAGTACGGTCTTACTCTTATAAATATACCCCAGTACAGCAATTGTGGGTCCCACACTTTATATTAAGTGGCCTTAATCACTATGTACTTAGATTTTAAATTAAATCAGCATCTCCTGAAAGCAATTTTATTTTATTTTTATTTATAATTTTATTATTTAATTTTATTAATTTGATTTCATTTAATTTACTTTTTTTTTTTTAAATTTATTTTTATCTTTATTTTATTATTTTTATTATTTTAAATAATTTTTTATTTTAATTTTATTATTATTTATTTTTATTTAATTATATTTTTAAATAAAATTTAAATTTTATAATTTTTAACTTAATTTTTTGTTTTGTTTTGTTTTGCAATAAGTCTCAATGGTAATATGGCCAGAAGACTTAAGTCATTCAAATTGTGGAGTAAAATAATATATTGCATTACATTTCAGTTTATCTGCAGTCTGTCTTTTCTTACACACATGCATGCGCGCAGCAGTGGATTTCATCCTCGGCATGCTCTCAAAAGTGCAGCTGACTCAATTGGTATCTTTGTTTCTTTATCCTCTATCATCCAGCCCAGGAAGCCTCCAGCTGTAGCATTAGTGCGGACTGACTAGATGTGCAGTTTTATTTTTGCTATGAGATTAAAAAGATCACAATTTACCAGAGCTCACCATTCCCCTTTTGCAGTTATCCATTACGCAGTCCATTTAGTTGAGGCTTGAGAGGTCGAGGTTCGAGAGGAGGCTTTATGTAATGTATTCAGTCCCGCAGAACCCTAGACACACAATAACTGTTTTTGTGTGTGTGTGTGTCTGTGTGTCTGCTGCTGCTGTTGCTGACAGGTATAAGCTCTTCATAGTTGCTCATGCCCCTTTGGATAGAAAGTCTTCCTTTCATTCACTCTCTTGCATAAGACTTTGTCTGAATTATTCTGGACGCGGTTTAAAGCAGCTTTTTAAAACCGATTGTGATTCTTCCTCATTAGCATTTTCCAAAGGTTTCTCATCCACACTAAAATGTCAGAAAATGCTGAGTTAATCTTGCTCTATATTTGGATAATATAATAAAAGTTCACGGAGATTATACAGAGAAAAAAGGCTCACTTATTTTTTTTTTGACATGATCATGATTTTTTTTTTTTAAAATTCCTCATCCCTTTCAGAAGTGTACACTCAGTGGCCACTTTATTAGGTACACCTTACTTGTATCAGGTTAAACCCCCCTTTGCCTTCAAAACTGCCTTAATTTCATCGTGGCACAGATTTAACAAAGTACTGAAAAAACTCTATTGGATTGAGATCTGGTGACTGTGGAGGCCATTTGAGTACAGTGAACTCATTGTCATGTTCAAGTAACTAGTTTGAGATGATTCGTACTTTATGACATGGTGCATTATTCTGCTGCAAGTAGTCGTCAGAAGAGGTAGGCAATTGGTACTAATGGGCCCAAAGTGAGTCATGAAAATATTCCCCACACCATTACACCACCACCACCAGCCTTAACTGTTGACACAAGGCAGGAAGGGTCCATGCTTTCATGTTGTTGATGGCAAATTCTACAATCATAATGTTGCAGCAGAAATTAACACTCGTCAGACCAGGCAACGTTTTCCCAATCTTCTATTGTCCAGTTTTGGTGAGCCTTTGTAAATTGTAGCTTCAGTTTCCTGTTCTTAGCTCACAGGTGTGGCACCTGGTGTGGTCTTCTGCTGCTGTAGCCCATCCACCTCAAGGTTGGACGTGTTGTGTGTTCAGAGATGCTCTTCTGCAGACCTCAGTTGTAACGAGGGGTTATTTGAGTTGCTGTTTCTATCAGCTGGAACCAGTCTGGCCATTCTCCTCTGACCTCTGGCATCAACAAGGCATTTGCACCCACAGAACTGCCACTCACTGGATATTTTTTCTTTTTCTTACCATTCTTTGTGAACCCTAGAGATGGCTGTGCGTAAAAATCCCAGCAGATCAGCAGTTTCTGAAATACTCAGACCAGCCCGTCTGGCACCAACAACCATGCTACGATCAAAGTCACTTAAATCCCCTTTCTTCTCCATTCTGATGCTCTGTTTGAACTGCAGCAGATCGTCTTGACCATGGCTGCGCCCTGAAATTGCATACTTCCATACTATATAGTACACTAAAATCAGTATGTGAGCCGAATAGTATGTCCGAATTCCTAGAATTCAAAAATCAGTATGCAAGAAGTACCCGGGTGAACTACTACTATCGGGGAGATTCTTAAGTGTGCATCCCATGCACACTGCGCTATCCCATGATGCCCCACAAAAGAATTTATGAATGGGAGTGAAGCACGCAACTGACATGAGTAGGTCACGTGACAATGACAACATGGCTAATGTAGTATGTCAGAGTTCCATTCATACCTCTTTCATTGATACTTTTCTAACAGCCGAGTAGTACATTTAAATTCAAATGGAGTACCTACTGAGTAGTAGGCGGTTTTGGATGCAGCCCTTGTCTACATGTCTAAATGCATTGAGTCACTGCCATGTGATTGGCTGATTAGAATTTTGTGTTAATGAGCAGTTGGACAGGTGTACCTAATGGGGTATATGCCGAAGCATGCTAATAGGACTTTTAATTTGCCATTAACCTGGGTTAAGCGCTTCCGGCGAATTGATTGCAAATGCAAAATCCGGTGCGTTTAAGGTCTGTTTTCTTTAAAAATAAGCAATCTCCACTAGCTGAGTGATATCCGATTTAAAGTGGGTCTCAGATTGTACAAGAAGCACTGCATTAAATTACATTTCCCCCGCCATATCTTTATAATATGAGCATTTATATTAACCCAGTATATTCAATGGAGCTTCTGCGTTAGCCTGCCGATTCTGACGGGCGCGTGCGGGTAAACGGCTTTTTGTCTCGTTTCACGCTTGAGCAACTAAATAAATGCTAAAATTTATTTAACTGAACGTATTTTAATGACATCACAACATCGATGCTGTGTAAGGAACCGTATAAAATGGGAAAAAGTTCACAATAACAGGTCACCAGAAGTGTATCAGCATGGGAACAGCACTAGCTCAGCATATACCCTATAACGTGCCTGGTGAGTGTATATTTGACAGTGATTGTGAATCCCACTTTATACTTTATATTAAGTGGCCTTAATTTCACTTGGTACAATACATTGATCATCTACTTGTTACAATGCGCTTAAATAAAAAAAATCTGCATGTAATCTGCAATTATTTTCTGTAGTTCAACCTTACCTGTATCCCACCTTAATAGCACCATAAATGTTGTGCAATACAATATGAATGGGTTAAGTACGATGTTAGCACAGTAGTAAAGCCAATTAATAAAATGTTATTTAATGATTTTTTTAGAGGAAATGTGTATATACGGCCTACACTTCACACAAAAAGGGTCCACCAACCATTTTCTCTCAGAAATTGCTGTTGTATTTATTAAAATAAACGACAGGTGTAAATTGTTAACTGATGTAAGTCTATAATGTAGGGGTTTTCATATTTATGTCCATAGGAGAGGGCCTTCAAAAAGCTTGTTTTTACAGGACAAAAACACTGTGTCTGTGTGGGCAGAACTACATCATTCTGTTCCCAAACAATGCATCATACTATGAAAGTTCAGCTGTGAGTTTACGTCATTGTTTGGGAAACCCACCCCTGACTGAGATTTACTTAATGTGCTGTGGTTATAGGTCAGGGAAGTTGTAGGTGAGTTTTATTTTTTATTTTACCACCGATTACACAATTCCTTTGTTTTTGCAAACTATTAGCCTGAATAAACTGACGATTAACTGTGAAACAAAATAAAATTGAGAGGTTAATGATTTTTCTTTTTCACAATGTGAAGTTTAATATATGAAACTAATTTCGAGAGGAGTACGCGCTCATGATTAACCCAGCTGGCTCATATTAGCTAATCACGATCCTCCAATCAAAGGATCCCAAGTTCCTATATATATATCCTCCTTTTCCATTTACAACTATCTTTGTCTTGAAGAAACCCCCTCCTCCCCCTTCTTCCACCTTTATCCAAAATATTTGGCTCGGCGGCCCAGCAACCAGCAGGAATTCCAATGGCTCTGGGTCCTTACTTGAGCATTTGGTGTTTCTGCTCCACAGCTGGCACGTTTTCCCCGGGGTTTCCGGTTTTCTCTCAAAGCCTAAATACGCTCTGCATTATAGACCGCTTAAACCTAAGTCTCTTTACTAGTCGTCTCGCTCTTAGGAAGTTCACTGTGGCCTTAGCTGCGGGGGAGTTTGAGATCGCCCTGAAAATTAATTTATCTCCCCTCGCCCCACAAAGGGAGGGAGCCCTGGACTCGAGGATCCCTTGAGCTCAGGGCTCACTCCCGGGACAGCATGCCAAACAAGCTTTGGTAAGTCAAACTCTGTGAACTCTAAGTGTGAACTCTTGAACTCTTCAACTTATTTAGCATGCTTTATGCAGCAGATACCCTTCCAGCCACAACCCAGTTCTGGGGAACACTCATACACTTTTACATTTACTCACACTCAAACACTATAGTCAGTTTGGTTTCTTCAATTCTCCTATACCGCATGTCTTTGGACTGTGGGGGAAACCGGAGCACTACGCGGAAATGTGGTGAAAAACCATGTGAACGCAGGGAGAACATGCAAACTCCACACAGAAACACCAACTGGGGCTTGAACCAGCAACCTTTTGCTGTAAGGGGACAGTGCTAACCACTGCGCCACCATGTTGCCTGCCAGAAAAGAATCATATTTTAAATATCATCCAGGTCTTTTTTGTAGGCTAATGATGGAAAGGACAACAAATTGTGCTGCATGTGTTTTGAGTATTTGCTGCAGGTTTGCATTGTGAATATTTGCAACATGCGTTGAAGGGGTTTTCTTAATATTCTGGTGTTTTTTCCATCTCCGTTTTCTTAAGTTGCAGTGAGTTGAGCCATCTCCGCCACTGTAGTTTTGACTACAATAGAAGACATCAGCTCAAGTCAGTGCAGTGCTGATTTCGTTACGTGGTTTCAAAACCGCAGAGAGCTCATCAGTTCTGAAATTCTCCAGCTGAGCTATAAGCCGCTTTAAGAAGGACAGTAAAGTCATTCTGTTGTCATTCTCACCCAGTAATGTTAGCGCAGTCAAGTTGATAAATGCAGCGAACATTAAGAGCCGTGACCATGAGGTATGTGTGTCGGGTCTCTTCTCAAAGGCAACAGATGGGCACAGGAGGTCAGTCCACAGCTCTGTGCCCGCTCCACAAGCAGGGAAGCTTGGCTTGAGCGTGCGGTGGGGAGGAGTCAGAGCTGAGGGAGAGAACATTCAGCCACCCGTGTAGCCCACACAAGAGCTCCAGACATCTACACTCACACACACACCTTTCCATTTCTCGACATTGGTGGTTTTAGGATGTAAACACTCCCCACCTGCTTTCCTAAAAGCTCAGTGTGGGGTGATGCTCAATTCGGAAGGTGAGTCATCTCGAGACTTGGTTTGGATTAAACAATTTCCATGCTTCTATCTAGGCTTCTGCAGGGTCTAGATTGGATATGCAGTCGGCCAGAAGTGCGATATGCACATTAATGTAGCAGCATTTTTTTATGATAGTGTATAACAATAATTAAAATTTTTGCTGTTCTGTGATAGTTGGGGTTGGAAAAACTACAATTTATTGGGTAATTTAATAGAGAGCATAAATAATAATAATACTGTTTTTACATTACTGTGACAGTTAAGTTTAAGGTTGGGGCGGGGGTAGACGTTAGTAAAATACAGTAACTAGGAAATTTAATAAATAATATAAATTAGTCCCATTAACTTCCGGTCGTAACCATATCTGATCTAGCATCAACCCTTCTGCAGGTATCAATTTTTCTTGTTGGGATTAATTGCTGAAGCTTTTATCATGGTACACTGTAGAAAAAAATCTGTTAATTTACAGTTTCCATTTTTTGTGATTGTGTTTTCCGTTTGTTTATGGTTGTGAATTGCATCATGGGATGTTGATCTCTGCTCTGTCGACTTTTATTGTTTAAAAATCAACTCTACAGTTTAAATATTTGAACTCCTGCATCTAGACCGTATGCGACCTGCCGACCGGATGTGATGTATTCCAGTGTTGTTCAAGCAGGTCTGTGTTTACCAGATAAGAAATAGGACTTTATTTGGTTATTTTTTAAATCCAAAACATATATATATATATATATATATATATATATATATATATATATATATATATATATATATATTTCTATTCATAAATGTAAGTAATAAAGTAATAAAAATAATGTTTATGTTGTCTCAACATTCCCTCCAATATTTTAGCGCTCTGAGTTTCTAGTATTCATTTATTCATTCAACCATAGAGAATTGCTTTTGCACTCCTTTATTTCGGACACTGCGAGAACAGCTTCTCTCCTATGGTGCACGTCAGAACTGAAAATTCTGTGCGACTGTCACAAGGGGGCGAATTCCGACAGTCGTGTCCAAATGTCGTGTGCAGTGAAAAGGCGGCTTAACTATGACTGCATTTACACTGCATGGTTCAAGTGACTCAATTCCGATGTTTTTTTTTCTAGCATGTGGCACAGACTGAATATGGCCCATGTACGTGTAAGCAGGAAAAAAGCACATGGATTTTAATCAGATTCAGGCCTTGTTCACATGTGGAAATGTATCCGATATGAATCAGATCCGTACCCTTGTGTCTGCAGTGTAAGCAACTAATAACTTTACTTAATTAACTAGTAGCTAATAGCTTGATTCATTCATTCATTTTCTTTCGAGCTAGTCTCTTTATTAATCAGGGGTCGCCGTGAATGAACTTATCAAACAAATGTTTTATGTAGAGGATGCCCTTCCAGTTGCAAACCATCACTGGGAAACAACCACACACTCTTTTTCCCACACATAAACTACGGACAATTTAGGTTATTCAATTGACCTATATTGTAACACATGTCTTTGGACTGTGGGGGAATTCAGAGCACCTGAAGGAAACCCACACGAACATGGAAAGAACATGCAAACTCCACACAGAAATGCCAACTGACCATCCGGGGCTAGAACCAGTGACCTTCTTATTGTGTGTGTATATATAAACATAGTTAACCTGCACCTATATATTGTTGGCGCCAATAGCCTAGTGGTTAGTGCGTCGACACATAGCACCGAGGTGCTCGCAGCGACCCGAGTTCAATTCCCGTCTCGAGGTCCTTTGCTGATCTTTCCCCTATCTCTGCTCCTCACACTTTCCTGTCTCTATATCTCCACTGTCCTATCAATAAAGGTGAAAACCTCTAAAAAAAAAAAACCTGCACCTATATTGTGTATTAATGATGTCTGTATACATGTTCAATGAAGTATCTTTGCGTACTTCGTGTTGTCCTTGAAATCCTTGATTGTTGACATCATCTCTTCAAAGTTCTTGGATCTCATCAAGTCTCTAGAGGCCTCGGTATGGGCATCCCCAGGTGGAAATCGAGAACAAATAAAATTATCAGCGTAGCAGCTGTTCATAATGGATTTGTGGATGAGATAATAAATGTCTATGTGAAAATGAAGTGCTATAAATTAAAATAGGAGTTATATAAACAAGCATATAAAACGTAGAAGTATTTCTAACAATGTGCCTGGTGTATTGAGACAGAAAGAGTGTGTCCTATGGGTGGTTTGTTAATCCCACTCGCCATACTATATTTATGTGATGCGTTGCATGTATGCTTTACTAAAAAGATAGGTCTTTAATCTAGTTTTGAGAAAGTCACTGAAAAAGTGTGTGTGATATCAATATGGTGCATACTCATAATCACAATATATTGAATTATCTACTTCTAATCCTCATCGCTTTGTTGTTTCGCAGGTATGAAGACCCCTTTGAGCCCCACCCAGCTGATAGAAAACGGACAGCTGTGCTTTGCCATCCCTGGCTGTGTGGAGGTAAAGGAGCCCACTAATGCCAACGTAGACATGCAGCTGCAGCAGGAGAAGAAGAAGCTGCTTTACTCGCTGTGTGATGTCTGTAACATCCAGCTGCACTCCGCCGCTCAGGCCCAGGTCCACTACAACGGCAAGTCTCACCTCAAGAGGGTCAAGCAGTTGAATAATGGAGAGGTGCCCAAAGCAAGCGCTAGCTTGGCTCCCACTTCTCTGCAGTCTCTCAGCAGCAGCAGCAGTCAAGGTAAGACCTCCAGAAGCCTGGGGGAGAGCTTTGAGATGACATGCTCTGTGCAAGCGTACACAGCTCTGATGCTAATGCGCCCAGAGTTAGCATTTGACTCAGAGGGCCCGGATTGTCATTTCATGTGGCATTTTTATGAAGAGTGTTTTCTTGAAGCCATAGTTCACTCAGACATGAATATTCCGCCGTCATTTACTCCTCACGTCATTTCCAAAGCTGTTTGTTTTTTTTGGTCTATCTTTGTCTACTTCCTTGGAGTATTTGTCTTGTTTCTAGATTCTAGAAAGATTCTCAAATCAAGGAGTATTTTCTAGACAAGTAAAAATACGGGCTTGTTTTCAGGAATAACAAATAATTAAAAAAAAAATGTTTTTTTTTCCTCGTTAAAATAATCTAAATTATCTGCCAATGGATAATTCATTTGATTCTCAAATCAAGGAGTATTTTTTTTCTAGACAAGTAAAAATAAGGGCTTGTTTTTTTTTTTTTAGGAATAATAAATTATATATATATATATATATATATATATATATATATATATATATATATATATATATATATATATATATATATATATATATATATATATTTTTTTTTTTTTTTTTCGTTAAAATAATCAAAATTGTCTGCCAATGGACGGGGTAAGTGAAAAAATCTCGTTTACGCTTTGAAAAAAGATAATTTTGCCCACCCAACTGACAGATTATTTTGCTTGTTTTAAAGAAAACTTTCTTTATTTTTGCCTTAATAATTCTGAAAACAAGACACTATTTTTTACTTGTCTAGAAAATGCTTTTTTAAGCCTAATATTTACCAATATTTAGATATTTGTCATAGAAACCACCCAAAAACTCAGGCTGCGTCCGAAACCCCATACTTCCATACTATACAGTACGCTAAAATCAGTATGCGAGCCGAGTAGTATGTCTGAATTCATAGAATTCGAAAAACAGTATGCGAGAAGTACCCAGATGACTTACTACTTCCAACGAGATTCTGGAGTGTGCATCCCATGCATGCTGCGCTATCCCATTATGCCCCGCGAGCGAATTCATGAATGGGAGTTAAGCGACTCAAATGACGCAGGTACGTCACGTGACTATGTCAAAATGGTGGATGTAGTACATCCGAATTCCATTCATACTTTTCACATTCATACTGTATAGAACGTACTTTTCTAACGGCCGAGTAGTACGTTTAAATTCAAATGCAGTACCTACTGAGTAGTAGGCGGTTTCGGACGCAGCCTCATTGTAAGAAAAACATTTTTTTGCTGTGTATTTTTTTTTTTTTTTTTTTGTGCCATGCTGCAAAAATTAGACATGATAAAGGTTCCATTTCAATCTTATTTATGAGTGACTTATGAAATACTTATTTCACTTATGTTCATTTTTATTTTGGAACAGAGCAGAATTTAAATAGAATTCACTGGAAATTAGATTTAGAAACGTTTGTGAATGAACAAGTGATTTTGAGTCCTATCTACTTCACAGAACTCATTTTCACAGAACTAATTACAAAGTAACTATCAGATAGAAGTTAACTAGCTAGAAATGACACAGGACTCAATTAATTGGACATTTAACTCATTGATACAGCATCATCATCATCATCATCATTAGTGATGTCATGCAGGTGCTGGATTAAAAGCTTCTGCCTTATAATTGGTTTAAGATTAAATTAATTTAATCTTGTTGCTGTAAATAATGAACATTGCATCCGTGGGCTAGTATTTTGCTCAAAATGATGATCTGTTGCTTGTTAATACATTTTGATAGTGTTGTAGCTCTTATTACACACATTTCTGATGCTGTTTGTGAATTTTCGCAACAGAACCATAAAAGAATTGACATCCACAGTTGGCTAATGATGAATCAAACTGATTTGAATCTCAAGTTTAAACCCTTTGACTGATGTATCTGGTCATATATCCAGCTTACTAAATTATAACTTTTTTTGTTCAAGTTCTTATCACTTTTATATTAGATACAGTATAGTGGTCAGGATATGGGTTTGGAGCAACAATTCATGATGATGTCGATAATGACAGATTTTCATTTCTGAATTAATTAAAGCAGACATTTTGCAAAGCAAGAAGCATGGTTACTTCTTTCTGGTTAAATATCTTGCACAGGTGGTGACAATTTTAGCTTTTATGGGACTCGAACCTACAACCTTTCACTTTCAGGTTCTGAACATTAGATCCTTCAGCTAGCACTACTGTATATAGCACTATAGCAAAGTGTTTATTGTGTTGTGTTCCTCCTTAGTTTTTCTTGTTTTTTTTACTGTGTCAGAAATTAAATGATTATTATTATTATTAATATGTTTTTTTATTTAAGAACATCTTCCAGGTAGCAAAGAATGCTGGCCCAGATTTGGTTTAAAGCGGGCACAGCATGCATTCATCTAGCTCTGTCATATAGCATGTGGGGCAAACATGACACAGGTTTGGCAGAGGTGGCACAAGACATGGGCCAGATGTTAAATGTTGTATTTGGCCCAGATATTAAAAATGTATTGGTGGGCCACGTAAGATTGGCTTATCCTGACCCACATTTAAAATTCTTTAATTCTTTTTTTTTTTTTTGAGTGAAGAAATATATTAATAGACAAAATAATTTCCACCCTTCTGTTTGCATATTGCAGTGCCTTCATTTTAATCCAGAAAACAATGAAGATTTAATTGTTTGAGTTATTAATTATTCTTGTCCTGTATGTTGCTACTGGAATTTGTCTTTCAGACAGTGGCCCAGTTTAGGCTCAGTTATGGGTTATTAACCTGACTAAAACTTGACCCAGACATGGTCCATGTTTGGCCCTTGCCTGGAAGCCAGACTTGGTCCAATCATGTACCGTAAATCACTGCGGCATATGAGCCAAGCGAACACTGATTGTGTGGGCCAGAGCTGGGCCAGAGAAATTTTCTATGTGGGGGTCACTGAAAACACACTTGTTTTCTTTAGCTTTTAATCATGTGCTGTAAGTTTACATATTTCTTTTGGCTCCTTGCTTGTTTGCATTTATTTTGTGTTTTTATGTAGAGCTCTTTGTTACCTATGGTGGTTAATTGAAAGTGGTCTAGAAATAAAACTGAGTTGAGTTGATTTATGATTAATAATATTATTGGGAAGTTATAGTTACCCATAAATAGTGCCAATTCTGGTCATAACTTTATGGACATAATTTCAAAGTGCCTTGGCCTGGAGAGGGTCCAGTTCGGCGACCACAGGATTTCAACTCTGTTATTCAGACGTTGTTATGTTGGCTTCATCAAACATGGACCTTCAGCATGCACTTGGGGTGGTTTGCTGCTGAGTGTGATGCGACTGGGATGAGAATCAGCACCTCTGAGCCCATGGTGCTCCACCGGAAAAAGGTGGTTTGCCATCTCCAGGTTGGAGGGAAAGTCCTTACCCCAGGTGGAGGAGTTCAAGTGTTTTAGGGTTTTGCTCATGATTGAGGGATGAATGGAACGTGTGATTGACAGGTGGATTAGTGGAGTGGCAGCAGTAATGTGGAAGATGTATCGGTCAGTTGTGAAAAAGAAGGAGCTGAGCCGAAAGGCAAAGCTCTCGATTTACCAGTCAATCTACATTCCTACTCTCAGATTTGGGTCCTGACCGAATGGACAAGATCTTTTATACAAGTGGCCGAAATGAGTTTCCTTCGCTGGGAGGCAGGCCATACCCTTATAGAGAGAGTGAGGAGCTCTGTCACCCAGGAGTAGAGCCGCTGCTCCTCCACATCGAGAGAAGTCAGCTGAGGTCACTTGTGCATCTGTTTCGGATGACTTTTGGATGCCTACTTAGGGAAGTTGTTCCAGGCATGTCCCACCGGGAGGAGGTCTCAGAGAAGACCCAGGACACGCTGAAGGGACTATATCTCTCGGCTGGCCTGGGAATGCCTCGGGATGCCCCCAGAGGAGCTGGAGGAAGTGTCTAGGGAGAAGGAAGTCTGGGGTTCTCTCATAAGACTGCTGCCCCCGCCACCCGGCCACAGAAAAGCGGATGAAAATGAATGGATGGCGCCATGTTTTATGGTGCTATATTTTCAAATAAAACATTAATTTGTGAATCATTAATGGAATATTTTAAACTCTAATACATTGCAAATCTTGACAACATTTATGAGTGTTGCCTTCAAAATTATTATTATTTTATATTGTATATAAAAATAACATTAATGCACAATATGAATAATACACAATACTAGAGCATATTTGAATGAATGAAACCATTGTAATTGGCTATGGCAGATGAATTCTCTACAGGGGGGATGATTGCTTGCATTCATTGGGGAATTCTGTGTCACTTTTCAGTTGCGTTTGTGCCATGAGCTCTAGTTCATTTCTGACCTTGCTCAGAGCAGAACCAAGGCTTGTGCATCATTTTTGTAACCTCTTGGGTGTCTCTGACAAATACAGTCTTTTTTTTTTCCTCGCTTCTCACATGGACTTTCAAGGGTAATGTGTCTCTTTAACAGGCCTGTGGTGGTGCTGGCATGTGTTGCTGGTGCAAATGGCAGCACCTGCACTTGACCAGTAAGTGGCAATTTATCAGTGTGTTCACAGTCTGGTTGGTGGGTGGAACAAAGCTATTCACACTGTTGAGACTATAAAATAAGAAGATGAATCTGTATTAATGGCTCATTCAGTTTATGAGTAAGTTCCAGATGCATGCCAGGTTACCTCCATGTTTAAACAAACGGGCTTATGTTATGCCCGTTGCCTGGGAAATCGTTTGGGTTGCACTGATGCAGGATGGGTATACTGATGGAACCATGAGAAGTTGGCGCTGGACTGGCAGGCGAGACTGTGGCTTTCAGAGCGGTGTCAGAGCGGTGGTGACCAAACTTTCATTAGATTGCTGGAAAAGTAGCACACAGGCTACAGACGTTAGACAGCATGTGTTGGACTCCATGGGAAAACTTTTGCCTCTTTTGAAGGGCCGGCCAAGGCTAAATGGAAATCTTTATTCTGTTTGAAGAGCTTATTGCACTGTTCGCAGGTCTATTATGTCATAGCGAATTTTGTGATTTTATGAATGCTGGTAAAATAATCTGTGTGCTTTCCCTTTGAGGAAACCCAGATATGATTTTTTTTTGCCACCAGTGTTACTCTACTATTCATTGTAAGAGATGTGTGTTACATTTTTTGGCTATGTGCACAAGAGATGGTTTAAGGACTTGTTGATGAATAGATCATTAGTTTACCATTGTGACATCTTTCAAAGGGTGGCCATGGGTTCCTAAATAGTCTTAAAATGTCATGATGTTTTCTTTATAAATGGACTTAAAAAGTCGTTAAAAGTCTCGAATTCAGATTTGATAAACCAAAATATATTTTAGTAACATTTCCACCAAAAAGGTATATGTTAATAAAAAATAAAATAATAATAATAATAATAATAACAATAATAATAAAAATAATAATAATAATAATAATAGTCAGTCTGTTGGACCCAATA